>NC_069003.1:9653313-9653959 GCF_001194135.2 Octopus bimaculoides
ATATATATATATATATATAAGTTAAAAAAACACAAAAAACAATAACAAAAAAACAACAAAGTGAGGATGTGATATATATATATAATAAATAAATAAATAAATAAATACAAACATACATGTATAGTGTATATAGGTTATATGCGTGTGTGTGTGTGTGTGTGTGTGTGTGTGTGTGTAGGATATGTAAATTTTATGTATGTATGGTACATAGATTGTATGCACACACACACATATATGTATTGTGTGTACAGATTAATGCCATATATATCTATATATATATATATATATACAAACACACCCATATATACATAATAGCTATAGACCCAAACACATGCATATATGTACATACAGATATATATGTGTCTGTGTGCCTATAAATACAAACATACACACAGAGGCAGGCACCTATAAATATACATACACCTACATACATCCATGTAAACATGCATCTATAAATACACACATACACACACATATATATACATACATACGCACGTTTAAACACTCAAACAGAAATACAGATGCACACACACACACATACACACATATATGTAGATCACACACACACATACACACTATTGATTTCGCCCCAATCTTCACTCCCACAATAAGCAGGTCCAACCACCCACCTCCAATCAACCGACTG
>NC_069003.1:9655900-9657457 GCF_001194135.2 Octopus bimaculoides
AAAAAAGGGTATCTAGAATGGCTGAAAGAATTAGTGCCATTTCGTTTTGCTGTTACATGTTTTCCTGTGTTCTATGATTGAGTAGGGGAGCGAACGAAATGAAGCAAGACACAACAAGGCGGAACAAATGAGATTTGCAAGACTGTTAAGGAAACAAGGTCAAAATGTGTGAAGAATTCAGAAAGAGGTCATGTAAAAAACATTAAAAAAAAGAAAAGATAAAAAAAGCAGGCCTTGCCTACTCCCCCTGACCCCATCCCTACATCCCCCCCGTTTCCATGGTGAGATAATGTCACTGGGGAACCAGTATATTGATGAATGTGTGCAAGAATTGCACACATTTAAATCTAATTACGAGACTAACCAAACACATGTCTTCTTGGTCAAACTGTGATGGACCCCTTAATGTAGAAGACCGATTGTTATAAACCCCTCCCCTGAGACAAATTATTCAATTTTTTTGCCACATGGGCAGCTTGCAGGAGATGGGGATTTGTCAATTATATCAACCCCAGTGTTCAACTGGTACTTATTTTATTGACCCCATAAGGAAGTGCCAAAAGAAATATCGAAGTTATTAGGAGTGGCTATGTGGCACCTTGGGCAAGTGTCTTCCACTGTAGCCTTGCGCCGACCAAAGCCTTGTGAGTGGATTTGGTAGATGGAAACTGAAAGAAGTCTATCGTATATACGTGTGTGTCTTTGCGTCTGTGTGCATCCCCCTGCCCACAGCTTGACAACTGGTGTTGGTGTGTTTACATCCCTGTAACTTAGTGGTTCAGCAAAAGAGACCAATAGCATAAGTACCATACTTTTAAAAAATAAGTACTAGTGTCGATATAATCAACAAAAAATTCTTCAAGGCAGTGCCCCAGCATGGCCGCAGTCTACTGTCTGAAACAAGTAAAAGATAAAAGAAATACTCTTTTATTCTTTTACTTGTTTCAGTCATGTGACTGTAGCCATGCTGGAGCACATATGTGTGTGTGTGTATATATAACTACTACGTATCTTGCTTTACCCCTCTCGTTTTTCCTCTGTTACTACTACGTATCTCCTTTTCCCCCCTCGTACTTCCTCTCTTTCTCTTTTCGTCTCGTTGCTCACCTATTCTTCTACTTCCTCCCTTTGTTTCTCCCTCTACCACTCTCTCTCTCTTCCCCTTACACCGGCATGGTCACATGCTTCCAGTCAATAATCCTTTTCTTCCTTGGCTATCGCCGAGCAAACACGCGAACTCACTTCGTCCTTACTTTCAAGTTTGTGCCTCACAGCGTTCATACACACATAATTTTTCCCATCTGGCCATATAGCCTTTTCCGTTTGTTTTCCTGTCTTGTTTTTTGTCCGCCACTACATTCCTCCATGGCAAGGTTTAATTTGTGTATACAAATTTAATTTGCGGTCCATGGGAAGAGCCGTTTTAACGATGCGTCCTACCCAGCTCTTCGAAATGCCGGTGTTAAAACGGGGGTAGCTGATGAAGGAAAATGTTCTCTATGTGGCTTGTGTGTTTTCTCGTCTACGTTTTGTTTGCAATGTCCTGTACCCAGATAT
>NC_069003.1:9658753-9661200 GCF_001194135.2 Octopus bimaculoides
ATATATATTATATATATGACGGGCTTCTTTCAGTTTCCGTCTACCAAATCCACTCACAATGCTTTAGTTGGCCCAAGGCTATAGTAGAAGACACTTGCCCAAGGTGCCACGCAGTGGGACTGAACCCAGAACCATGTGGTTGGTAAGCAAGCTACTTACCACACAGCCACTCTTATGTTAATAAATTCTTTTGTTACTTTTTTTTTTTTAAACTATAGGTGCATGCGTGGCTGTGTGGTAAGAAGCTTGCTTCTCAACCACATGGTTTTGGGTTCAGTCCCACTGCGTGGCCCTTTGGGTAAGAGTCACTGAGTGTTCTAAAGATTCTACCAGCTCACTGCCCTAATAATAATAATAACGCTTTCAAGTTTTGCCACAAGGGCAGCAATTTTGGGGAAGGGGAACAGTCGATTATATCAACCCCCAGTACACAACTAGTACTTAATTTATTGACCCTGAAAGGATGAAAAACAAAGTCGACCTCGGAGGAATTTGAACTCAGAATGTAACAGCAGATGAAATACCGCTAAGCATTTTGACTGATGTGCTAACGATTCTGCCAGCTCACCGCCTTAATAATGATGATAATAATATTAATAATAATAATAATAATAATAATAATAATCCTTTCTACTAAAGGCACAAGGCCTGAAATATTGGGGAAGGGGGCAAGTTGATTACATCGACCCCAGTGTTTCACTGGTACTTGATTTATCAGCCCTGAAAGGATGAAAAGCAAAGTTGACCTCGGCAGAATTTGAACTCAGAACAAATAGATGGATGAAATACTGGTAAGCATTTTGCCTGGAATGCTAATGATTCTGCCAACTCACCACCTTAACAATCCTTTCTACTAAAAGCACAAGGCCTGACATTTTGGGAGAGGGGACTCGTTGATTATAATCGACCCCAGTGTTTCACTGGCACTTGATTTGTCAACCCTGAAAGGATGAAAAGCAATATCAACCTCGGTGGAATTTTTAACTCTGAACATAAAGACAGCATTTTGATGGTATGCTAAGCATTTTGATGACATGCTAAGCATTTTGATGGCATGCTAACAATTCTTAATAATAGTAAATATAATACAGGTCATCATCAATTTACAACCCGATTGACTGGTCATAAGTCGGCCTATAGGTCTACATAGCTTTGTTTTATATTTTTACATTCTTGAGGTACATTCTCAGGTAAAAGTCACACACAGCATTCTGTGTGTGACTATTATACTGGCGTTAGTCAAAAATCTCAGAGTCTCAAGCAGTCGTCTTATAAACAAATACGAGGTTACCTCGACGTCTCTGTGACAGGATATGTATCCAACACAGTGGCGATTGATAACCAAACCTAGGGGAAGCATTTGTTCAGCCATTTTCGAGTAATTTTGCAAACAGACCAAGATGAGCGACTACAATAACCCTGCTTCACTTGTACGTGCAAAATTGATAAATTACAGTCTTATTAACAAAGTCTTGGTTTCTGAGAACCAAATCAAAATGTCTGAGCTTTTAGAAGAGACAACGAACACGGAAGAAGAGAAAATCATCATTGTCGTTGTCGTCATTGTCATCACCACCATTTAATGTCCATGTTACAAGTTGGCCAGTTCAACAAGATCTGATGGGCCCAAGGAGTGCACCATACTCTGGGGTGTGGTTTGGTATGATGTCTACAGCTGGATGCCATTTCCTAACACCAATCACACTTTACAACACTAGCGAGGCCGTCATGCAGTGTGCAAGACTATGAACCTGGGGTGATGAAGGCAAATTCATGCCAGGAGATGAGGGGCAGAAGGTAAATTAAAATTTTGTACCCAAAAAAATGAGGCAATGAATACATTAGATTGGGGTGAGAAAAATATTGCAAGCCAAACCCAGAAAAATTTCCAACTTATGTGCACATATGCTGGGTGGCATGGGGTGGGTGTGTGGGCGGTGGAATTTGTTCCAGTACTGAAGATAAACCAAAACAAGAAGATAGATACAGACATTGCACCCGGAAACATTTCGACGTGTTATGCGATTCCAGCTTTCGCAGGAATGTATTTCAAAGTGCGTTGTGTCCTTTGAGAGTGAGAGAGAGAAGGAGAGAGAAAATAAATGAATAAATAAATAAAAGTAAAAATCAAAGACAAAACTAAAACAAGGAACTGGCAAATGAATCAAAACTATTCCTTCACTAACTTTTTGAAAAGATTAAAAAAACAACAGCAAAAATAAACTAAAAAAAACAGACAAAACAAAGCATAAACAAAAAAATTACATATAAAAACAAAACCTGATGTTGTCCTAAGATTTTTTATTTAAAAATAAAATAAAATAAAATAAAAAAAATAAAATAAAAATTGACTTCCAGGATTTTTATTAAACCTTGCTTTCTCTCTCCTTCTCTCTTTTCCTTTTTCGTAACTATCTTCGTTTTATTTATTATTTATTATTATTATT
>NC_069003.1:9661679-9664708 GCF_001194135.2 Octopus bimaculoides
ATGGCAAAAAATATTTAAAAAAAATATGTGGATTTGTAATGAGAAAGGAAGATGTTTAGAATATAAATCAAACTGAATAAATAAACAAAAAGAAAAATCAGAACAACAACATCAGAGAAAATTTTGAAAGCTTAAAAAAAAAAAAAGTGATAAGAATAAGTTTGGAGAAGTTACAAACTTGGAATGATGATGGCAGCGGTGGTGTTGACGGTATAATGGTTATGATGGTGGTGGTCGTGATGGTGATGGTGGTGGTGGTGTTGATGGTGGTGGTCATGTTAGTAACAATGGTGGTGGTAGGGTGGTGGTGGTGACAGTAAGTGACATGGAATTCATTGAATATAAAAAAACTAAAAATAAAAAAAAAACCCTCAAAAAACCAAAATACAGCTTAACAAAATTGAGATCTAACTTCACATTCTAAGGCCCAGGGAAAGCTTTTGAATTATTATTTTTGGGGAAAAAATGGTCTTTCTTATATGCCATGAAATATGGTGGCATATGGTCAAGGAATTTGGAGAGCCATAATATTCCCAGAACTTCTGTTTAACAAAGTGAAGGAAACAGTTCTTGAAACCATAACTTAATAACAAGAACAGCAACAATAGAAAATAGACAGAGGATCTCCAGAGCCAATGAGGGAGACTCCAACTGGTTTTGCATCCTACTAGAAACAGCAGTTAAATTCTACTTGGTCATAACTTATTTCTTACAAAAACGAAAGAAAAAACAGTACAACATATTGGAGAATTTACTCCCAGACAGATGGTCTAAAAATAAGGTAGGATGGTCATGTATGGAACGTCTTTGATTATAAGAAGGCCAGTTTGATTGGAGCTGGCCAAGAGCTAAGCAGTAACACAAGGACAGAAAGAGTCAAAAGAGGAGTCTCAAAGTCGCACAGCCTGTTAAAATTAGCAGTCAACTCTTAAATTATATATATATATAAATTTAATTAGGTTATAATAGCCTCATTAAGGGATAATAATAAAGGCAGTTATAATAATAAACCAGTTAATAAATAAAATTAATGTTACATCTCCATTTTCTAAATATTCTTTATCTCTCTCTCTCTCTCTCTCTCTCTCTCTATATATATATATATATATATAGTTTTCCTTTCCCTTTAATATATATATATATATATAAGTAGAAACAATGGCTATGGAACATAGAGTACACTGGAAACTTTATCAGAACGCTCATTTTAACACATCCTACATCGCTCCCTTACAGGTAGGAAACTATACAATGAATTATGGACCATCCACGGTGCATATATATATATATATATATATGATGGTCTTTCCCATCAGAGACAATGCACGAGTGTTCAGTTTTTGCCAATCAACCTGCATGGACAATTTGTTTATACTGATCAAATGCAAGTGCCATAGATTAGCTTGCTCTCTATCAAATCAATGTTATTTAAACAGGTGCACTGTGTACCACGTGTCAGGTGCCAAAGCGATCACAAAGCAACATGAGATGAAGTGTTTTACTCAAGAACACAAGGCATCGCCCGGTCTAGGAATTGAAACCACGATCTTGCGATACAAAGCCATACATCCTCACACAGACACACACATACACATTCATATCAATACACAGACACAATCAGTTTTAATTTTTTCCTAATAGCTAATTTCATAAATGTAGAATAAATATATGATTTACAATAACAACAACAACGTGAAATAAATACTGATTGGCATACAAAATAATTGATAATTTAATAAGAAGGCAAATCTAAAGTGTAATTAGTGGCAAGACTGAGAATGGTGTGTGTAATTAAATTGTTGTCTTAATGAAGTGATAAATGACATTTAAAAGACAAGTTCGTCTATATGACTGGGTGTGAATTAGGGTACAGTGGCCCCTAGGTTTAACTTTAAGTGAGTTGAGTCAACTACCTTGCCTCAGGTTTAATTAAAGGCATGGATTTTTAATTTGTGATATTTGATATCTGGTGTCAAAGGAAAAATAATTAAATTGGTAATCGAATGAAATATTAAGTTTTATGACTAAGTTATTAGCCAAACAACACAAGTCATTAGTCAAACAGAGCGACTTAGAAATTAGTCATCAGTCGAACAAATTCTCTATAATCAAATAATCATTAATGAAAGATTTTGTAACAGAGTCATCAGTCAAACAAAACATCACAGAAATTTGTCATTAGTCAAAAAATACCTTAAAACTAAGTCACCAGTCAGACAAAGCACAAGTCACAAAGCAGATAAACATTTTCTTAGTCTTTAGTCAAGCAAGACACCTTATAACTAAGTCATCAGTCACACAAATTGTGAAATAACTAAGTCATAAGTCAAACAAAAACAACTAATTCATCAGTAATAAAAACACTGTATAAATTAATCATTTGTCAAATAAAATATCTTATAAACAAAATCATTAGTTACACAAATCATCTTATCATTATGTCATCAGTCACACACAACAACTTACAACTAAGTCATAAATCACATACAACATCTTATAACTGGGTCACTATCACATACATTTTATATCTAAGTCATCAGCCACACACAACATCATATAACTAAGACATCAGTCACACACATCTTATAACTAAGTCATCAGTCACAACATATTATAAGTAAATCATCAGTCACACGCATCTATGCCATCAGTCTCTCACACACACAAATTCCTCCTCAATGAAATAAAGCATCAACTTACTAAGCCGTTACCTTTAAGATAGCATGTTAGCACAAGGGGATGTATATAAAATAAGGGTGTAATATTTTACATAAACAACTTTAATTGAATTTCTCCACATAAACAGTATTAATTAAATCAGGCATCTTTCTAGTAGCAAGAGGTTTGTAGATTCTTCCCTGTTGAACAGTTTAATCGATTCTTATATTCAAATTATATTATTTGCTACACAATGTGTATTCATTCCCATGTACAAATAACTACATATAGACATATTTATATGTGTGTGTGTGTGTGTGTATATATATAAATATATAAATATATATATATATAAATATATAATATATATA
>NC_069003.1:9664808-9667308 GCF_001194135.2 Octopus bimaculoides
GGGAGGGGGAGGGCCAGTCGATTATATTGACCCCAGTAGGCAACTGGTACCTAATTTAGCGACCCTGAAAGAATAAAAGACAAAGTCGACTTTGGTGGAATTTGAACTCAGAACGAACGTAAAGACAGACAAAATACTGCTAAGCATTTTGCCCTGTGTGCTAGCGTTTCTGCCAGTTCACCGCCTTTTATATGACGATAATAATAGTAATAATAATAATGAAGATGATGATGATAACAATAACAAACTGTGTATCAAAAATAAGAACAAAAAAGCTGAGTTAATTTCATTACATTCATGTTGTTTAGAAGAGACGAATTTTATTAATAATCATACGAAACACAAATTACATCCGGGGCATTTTCCTGTCGTCTGTTCTAACCATTAAAAGTTTGCAGTACTCCAAATCGAGTGTATTTTTTCCTCTTCCTTCCTTTCTCTGTTTTGTACATGATCTTAGATTGTATGCACACACATGTAAATACACATGTGTTTGTGTGTATATATAAATATATATATATATATATATATATATATATGTATTACACACGCACACACATATATATTGTGTGTATGTTTGAATTTACAAACAAGAAGTGTACTCAATACAGAAATAAAGTGTAATAATTTATTGTATGCAAGTATGCAGGTGTTTTGAAAATATCCCATGGTGAACTGCGAAATGGCAAGGGATTGCTGTAGTTGAAATTACTCTCACTTAATACTATGAATTTTGCAAGTAATCTCACTGGTCATGTAACACACACACACATACACACACACACACACACACAAACAACCACACTTGCAGATATAATATCCTTAGTCTAAACTAAAAATTAGAGCATTCAGTACATGGTAGAGTGTAAAATTGACAGACTCTCATTTTCTTGGTGACGAAAGCACTGTGGTTTACAAATTCATTCTCCATTTATTGGTATTGCTGTTTTATTCAACCGGAACGAGTCTGTTATTTGATATTAGTTGACAGTGCATGAGATGTTGTCATGATGCATGTTGTACTTCTCTGTCTCCCATTGCTTGAATAAAACATAGCTATACCATTAGATGGTGGGGGAGAATGTGCTTCTAAAGCACAGCAAATTTTTTATCCATGAAACCTCGTCTGTTGCAATAAGCAGTTAAATGGTATGTAATTTTCTTTGTGCTCTTGCATGCATATATATACATTCACAGACATACACCCACAAAAATGCATGCCCGTCCTTGCATGTACACAAGCACATGCACACACACACCAGATGGCTGGATGTGATTGAGGAAGATCTCCAGAGGCTTGACACCACCTTGGAGGATGCAGAGAGGCTGGCACAGGACTGCCAGTGATGGAGAGCACAGGTGAACTTAGTTGGCTCTATGCATGCTGACGCCTCTGGGACCACTAACTGGGATGAACCCACCCTTGTCAATCAACAATAATGACAAATTACTGATAGAAAGAAGTTCATAGTAACTGATGCAAGTAATTTCATACATAATTTACTGACAGAAGTAACTTCATAAATTTCACTTCAATCCATACACTTCGTTAAATTTCCCTAAAAATTTCTTATTTACTTTTGCAATGGTTTTGTATTTTTCTGTTGTTAACGGCTTTTTTCTGGTTCCTTCGGTACTGGCTCTTTGGTTCTATAAATAACAAATATCATTTCAATATGTACAATTCTTTATTTTCTGTAAAATTTTCTTATTTACTTCCTGCCAGTCGTATTAAGAAATATAATTTCTGTTACCCAGTTATTTTCATTGTTTACTATCATCTGCACCCATGTGTTTCTGTATACGTATATAACCATGCCGAGAAGGAAAGTGTCAAATTTGTTTACAATGTCAAGGTCAGCCAAAAGTATGTCTCTGTCCTGAGAAAGAGAGACAGCTGTAGAAAGGGAAGCATACCAAGAAACGAACAGACTGTGCATTACAACAGCCAGAGCATCTCAAAGTGATGAACAGAGGTATGCACAGCTGACAAGGAATAGGATTTCCACTGCAGAACAAAGAGCAGTTGCAACAGCTCAGAGAAGCAACTTTTATGAAACAGCTTTCAATTATGATCCAGCTAGTCATTATGCAGATGACACTAGAGTTTCCATTGGTGCAATGACAACTGAGTGCATACATTGTAAAGCAAGGAAGTAGTGGCCTGGAGAGACATCTGCACTGTGCTGCAGTGGTGGAAAGGTTAAACTCTCTGCAATCCCCCAACCTCCAGAACCATTGAAGAAACTGTTGTCATCAAGTGACCAAGATTCCACGCACCTCCAAAATGAAATTAGACACTACAACGCTGCACTACAGATGACATCATTTGGAGCCACAAGAGATTCGACTGAGCCAAGATTCATGCTTTCAAGATCCAAGGTCAGATTTATCATCGGATTGGCTCTCTACTACCTCTGTCAAATGAATCACCAAAATCGGCCTTTTGAATTACGTGTGTTTACTTTCTATACATACATGAGTTGAAAATTTTCTTTTA
>NC_069003.1:9673481-9674574 GCF_001194135.2 Octopus bimaculoides
GTTTCTGTTTGTATGGTTGGGGCTGGAGGTTGGTGTGTGTATGTGTGAAGTATGAGCTAGTGTATCCTGTGTGTGTGTGATAGTGTTTGTGTGTGTGTTAGTGTTTGTGTGTGTTAGTGTGTGTGTGTGTGTGTGTGTGTGAAGTGCGAGCTAGTGTATTGCGTGTGTGTGTGTGTTTGTTTCTGTTTGTATGGTTGGGGCTGGAGGTTGGTGTGTGTATGTGAAGTATGAGCTAGTGTATACTGTGTGTGTTTGTGTGTGAAGTGTGAGCTAGTGTGTTGCGTGTGTGTGCTTGGTTGGGGTTGGATGCTTGTGTGTGTGGGTGTATGTGTGTCTGAAGTATGAGCTAGTGTATTCTGTGTGTGTGTGTGTGTGTGTGTATTTGTGTGTTTCTGTGTGTATTTGTGTGTTTCTCTGTGTGTGTGTGTGTGTGTGTAATTGTGTGTTTCTGTATGCGTGGGTGGAGTTGAGGGTGTGTGTGTGTGTGTGTGTGTGTGTCAGTATGTTTCTCTGTGTAAGTTGGTCTGTGTTTTGGTGTGGGTGTGTGGGGTGGTAATATTAATGCGTACATGTTTCTGTGTATGTGTATGTGTGTCAGTATGTTTCTCTGTGTGTGTTAAGTGTGTGTGTGTGTTGGTGTATGTTTGAGTGTGTTTTGATGAATGCATGTGTGCTGATGTGTGTTTGTGTATGTGTGTGTTTGTGTATGTGTGTGTTTGTAGGTAAGTGTCTAAGTGTGAGAATATAAGCATGCTTGTATGTTAGTATGTGTGTTTGTGTTTTGTGTGCGCATGTGTATGTGTACTACTATGTGTGTGTTTGCATTAGGTAAAATATATTTTTCACATACTGTAAATTTCTTACACAGTATGTGTGTGTGTGTGTGTGTGTGAATGCGTATGTGCGTGTGCAAACGGAAGGGGGAAACTTCAGGTTTGGCGAGTTCCAGGGGGCTGGGGAAGTTAGTGGAATGTCGATGCTATTCCTTCATTTCAGCTTGTTTTTAACTCCTGCTGTTTACAAGAGTCACACTGGGTCAATTGCCAAAAAGTGTTGAATGCTGAATGTGGCAGGTGAGGGGTGGCGGTGCGGC
>NC_069003.1:9674584-9674920 GCF_001194135.2 Octopus bimaculoides
AACGATGTCATTTATACAGAATCCTATGCCCTGTGAGGGTGTGGAAGTGTGTTTGTGTGTGTGTGTGTGTGTGTGTGTGTGTGTGTATGTATTTACCTGAACATTGATGAAGTATCAAAACTCATTGCACACCTCTATTTCTTGTGACATATACACACATATATGTGTGTGTGTATATATATACATATTTGTATGTATGTATGTAAGTTTGTATATATGTGTATATATATATATGTATGTGTATATACATATATATATATGTATATCTATATATGTATATATATGTGTGTGTGTATGTATATATATATATGTGTGTGTGTGTGTGTGTGTGTGTGT
>NC_069003.1:9679930-9682232 GCF_001194135.2 Octopus bimaculoides
GAGAGTGTTTACGACAATTAATAAATCATGACTCTCTCTCTTCCCCCACCCATCTCTCTCTCTTTCTCTCTCTCTAACTGTATGTGTATATTTCTGCATGTACACATGTGTGTATGCATGCATGCATGTGTGTGTATCTGTGTGTGCATGTGTGTCAGTGTTTGCCTCCAGTGCCAAAATGTACTGTCTCCAAAACAGACCAAAGAATGACCAGTCAGTGGTGCCAGTACACCAATGTCCAAACATCATCACCCAACCATCTCATTCTGCTCTGGCGTGCGTAAACATATCAGGCCTCCTGGCAATATACAAAAATACATTACAATATCATTAAGTATCACAAGACTCACTGAAGGCAGAAGTCTGCTTTTCATTGATATAAGTATCAAATATATCATAGTTAAGCACATATGCAGGGTTGGTCAAAAGTCACCCGACAGTAAATCAAAATTCCATAAATACTCAATGTTCAATTCTATTTATTCATTCCAATTATGAATTTTTAATGATTAAATGCTGTGAGTTAAAATCACCGTTTTTCTTTCAACATTTGTCTATTCATTAGCGAAATCTCATATAAAATAATTTTTTGTTTTAATCTTGGAATTAAATGGGTTTTCATTTGGCCAACCCTGTACGTACACAACTATGCCTATCACCAATAATATAGAATTTTTCAAGTAATTTGGTATTTTTTTAAACATTTCATAGGTGTAGGCGTGGCTGTGTGGTAAGAAGTTAGCTTCCCAACCACATGGTTCCAAGTTCAGTCCCACTGGGTGGTACCTTGGGTGTTGTTTATAACCTTGAGTCGATCAAAGCCTTGTGAGTGAATTTGATTGGCAGAAACTGAAAGAAATTCATCATATATATATATAAAAAATATTTTTTCAGAATGAGATGAAAAACCAAGGCTGTGAAGATTTTAGAACATTTATAAATAGAAGGTCTTACAGCTGTTTCCAGGATATTTATTATATCCCTTCATCGGAAACGGTGTGAGAAAATGGTTAAGCAATAGTTAATTTAGATAAGATACAAAATAGATTGATTAACTATTTTCTCAGACCGTCTCCGATGAAGGGATATAATAAACAGCCATGCTTGCATATGTATATATATATATATATATATGCAGGCATAACTGTGTGGTAAGAAACTCGCTTCCCAATCACACAGCTCTGGGTTCAGTCCCACTGCATGGCATCTTGGGCAAGTGGTTTCTACTACAGCCTCAGGCCGACCAAAGCTTTGTGAATGGATTTGGTAGGCAGAAACTGAAAGAAGCCCATCATATATATATGTGTGTGTGTGTGTGAGTGTGTGTGAGTGCGTATCTGTGTATCTTTGTGTTTGTCTCTCTATCACCAATTGACAATCGATGTTGGTGTGTTTACATCCACATAACCTGGCAGTTCAGCAAAAGACACTGATAGAATAAATACTTGGCTTACAAAAAATTAAGTCCTGGAGGGTGGGGGTTGATTTGTTCGGCTAAAAGAAACCCCTTAAAGGCATTGCTCCAGCATGGCCCATGAGGTGAAACCACTCCATCTCAATTACCTGGTCAGCTGAATCAGAACTGAGCTGAAATTTAAAAATACAGTAACGTCAGCAACGTACATAATGGTAAAGCACGCCTCTCTCCCAGGAGGGGCAATTTCAGGCGCCCAAAACTGCTCCAATGTCTGATCACCCTTGCGTTAACCATGAAAGCTAGTAAAATGACCGTTAAATCTTAATTGTGTAAAACCGGATTTATTTACTCCTTGACTCACTATATCTGTGCCCTTTAGAAGAAGAAGTGTTTACTGTCTTACTCTAAGATCACTTTGCTTGGGGTTTTTTTTTTTTGTGTTTTTTCTTATGTTTCATTAACCATATCTTAACAATACATTTCTGTATACATACATACATACATACATACATAGATATATGGATATGTGTTTGTATACGTATATCAGTGTATTTATGTGTATAGATGTGTTTTTTGTATGACTGTATGTTCCTTCCTTTCTAATGGTATTCTGTCAATATGTAGATAACTTTTCTTTTTTTTCCCATTCCTTATACGAAAAACTTTTATTGCGAAAGTTCAAACGGATGTAGAAAGGTTAAAAGAAGTCCTGGGAATTCTTCAGTTTCAGAATTCCAAACCTTGATATCGGCAATGCAGTGCAGAGATTATTGTTTTGTTTTTTTTTTCCTCCCCTTTTTCTTGACATTAATGTGGAAACTAACAATAATAAATAGCTTGCAACTGTGCAATGTATAATATAATAAATAATAAACATCTTGCAAG
>NC_069003.1:9683024-9684989 GCF_001194135.2 Octopus bimaculoides
ATATATATTTACATGCGTAAATAGATGAAAAAGTATGAGAACAAAATACTTGTACATTAATGGCAAAAGTGAAAGTGCTGACAAATGGAACATTCATAAGTCATTAAAACATTACTTACCTCTTCTGTATGCTTTTAAATTCCCTGCTGTGGTAATTGTCTAATATCCATGCGAAAAATAACAGAGAGCTCAATAAATTGCTCGCACGTTAAGTGTTTTGTTTCAATACTATACTGCACAGCAGCATATTTCATTAATTTTTTTATCCGTTGTTTGTTTCAGTCATTAGACTGTGGCCATGCTGGGGCACCACCTTGAAGAATCTTAGTTGAGCTTATTGACCCCGTTATCATCATCATCATCATTGTTTAACGTCCACTTTCCATGCTGGCATGGGTTGGACGATTTGACTGAGGACTGGTGAACCAGAAGGCTGCATCAGGCTCCAATCTGATTTGGCAGAGTTTCTACAGCTGGATGCCCTTCCTAACGCCAACCACTCAGAGAGTGTAGTGGGTGCTTTTATGTGCCACTGGCACGAGGGCCAGTCACACGGTACTGGCAGCGGCCATGCTCAAAATGGTGTATTTTACGTGCCACCTGCATGGGAGCCAGTCCAGTGGCACTTGCAACAACCTCGCTCGAATGATTTGTTATTTCTTTTTTCTGTTTTGTAAAGCCTGGTACTTATTCTATCAGTATTTTTGGTTGAACTGCTAAGTTGCGGGAACATAAACACACCAGCACTCCTTGTCAAGCAGTGGTGGAGAACAAACACAAAGACACACACACACACACACACACGACAGGCTCCTTTTTTCAGTTTCTATCTACCAAATCCACTTGCAAGGCCTTGCTCGGTCTGAGGATATAGTAGAAGACACCTGCCCAAAGTGCTACACAGTGGGACTGAACCTGGAACCATGTGGTTGGGAAGCAAGCTTCTTACCACGCAGCCACACTTGCACCTATATCTTTAGATCTTTTTTGTTTTACTCAGTGCCTCCATGTAGTCTTTTACTTGTTTCAATCATTGAATTGTGACCATGCTGGAGCACCACATTGAAGACTACAGATCCAATCCATCACTGGAACTGTAAAAATCTGTAAAACTTTCCAGAAGTTTATCGTTTAAGCATATATGAGTATATCCAGACATACAACTATATGCATAAGAAGATATACACAAAACCAAACATACAAATTGGCACATATACATACATACATACATACATACATACCCGTTGATGTTGTTGAAATTCCAATGATGGAGCCTTAGATCTAGGTTAGAAACCAGTTCTTTCTCTATTGGCAAAACATTTTGAAATAAAGCAGAATGATGACAGACATACATACATACATACATACAAAAATACCCGTTGATGTTGTTGAAATTTCAATAATGGAGCCTTAGATCTTGGTTAGAAACCAGTTCTTTCTCTATTAGCAAGAAGTCTTGAAATAAAACTGAATAATGATATACATACATCGATGCATGCAAACATTCACACATGTACACTTATACTTCTGCTCCATACATGGCCATAACTATCAGCCTTGTATTATATATAACAGCAATTTTTTAGAGAAGGTACATGGAAAGTGAAACTACTTATTCGGCAATTTCCATAAAGAATTCTTATGTTTTTTATTTTTTTCTTCAGCTGAAGCACTTCTGTTTATGTCTTGCATGTGTATATATACATGTGTTTATGTGTGTATGTACATATATTTGTGTCTGTAAGTATATGTATATATATTTATGTGCATGTATGTATATTTGTGTGTGTCTGTAAGTATATGTATATATATTTATGTGCATGTATGTATATTTGTGTGTGCATGTGTTTACACTTGTATATTTGTGTATACACATACACAGGTACAAGGGGATTCTGAAAAGTTCCTAGCTTTGGGTAAAAGAAAATAGAAGCGGATCAGTTATTTTATGATTTTATTCAACAT
>NC_069003.1:9685213-9686631 GCF_001194135.2 Octopus bimaculoides
ACACTCATATAGACAGTGTTGTTGTTGGCACTCCGTCGTTTACGACGTTGAGGGTTCCAGTTGATCCGATCAACAGAACAGCCTGCTTGTGAAATTAACGTGCAAGTGGCTGAGCACTCCACAGACACATGTACCCTTAACGTAGTTCTCGGGGATATTCAGCGTGACACAGTGTGACAAGGCTGGCCCTTTGAATTACGGACACAACAGAAACAGGAAGTAAGAGTGAGAGAAGGTTGTGGTGGAAGAGTACAGCAGGGTTCACCACCATCCCCTGCCGGAGCCTCGTGGTGCTTTAGGTGTTTTCGCTCAATAAACACTCACAACACCCAGTCTCGGAATCGAAACCGTGAGCCTATGACCACGAGTCCGCTGCCCTAACCACTGGGCCATTGTGCCTCCACACAATACAGTACTGCTTCTATGTCACAGATTTTCACCTATGACCGCGAGTCCGCTGCCCTAACCACTGGGCCATTGCACCTCCACCATAGAGACGTACATACACAAAAACAGACATAAATGTAAGCAATTCAGCTAAAAAACAAATGAAATAAATAAAAGATTTTTACGGAAATTACCGAACAAATAGTTTCACTTCTCATATTCTCTCTCTGTAAGGTTGCTTAAACACTCATTGTTCTTGATATATTCATCGGAGAAGCCTTTTATTCAACACTGTAGTTATTTTCGCCTCGGACTTTAATTCACCATACGGACATTAGTTACAAACAACATGGCTGAACATGCCAGCCAAACTCAACAGCTTCTGAGAAAAAATCAAAGTAAAACAGTATTGAGGAAAAGCAAATAGAATCTTATTAGTCGAAGTTAGAAAAGACATTGAATCTACAAAATGGGATTTTTCTTGGAGTTACGAACCCATTCAAGACTTATTTAATTGGCTATAAAATAGCTAAAAATCCCTCTGATAGTTATAGGAGCACAACTGGAATAAACTGATAAGAACTTTACCCAAAGCTAAATGTACTTCCCGATGAAACAATTACACTAATAATTGACCTTTGTTGAACATAAGAGAAGGGTTGTTGAATACTGTTTCCTTCCTGGAAGCAAGAATCGTGTACATGTAACAGTAAAAGAAGATATTCTGCATGTAAAATACGCAGGAACTGGAGAAATTTATGATGCCAAGCACAACAAGGGAGAAAGCTCCATCAGTCCCTCTTAATGTTTTATCTTTAATCTTCTGTCTTCTACTTGTTTCAGTCATTAGACTGTGGCCATGCTGGGGCACTACTTTGAAGAGTTTTTAGTTGAACAAATCAACCCCAGTACCTATCTCTGATTTTTTAAAGCCTGATACTTATTCTGTTGATCTCTTTTTACCAAACTTCTAAGTTACGGGAAGGTAAACATACCAACACCGCTTGACAATCGATGGTGGTATGTTTACG
>NC_069003.1:9688878-9691762 GCF_001194135.2 Octopus bimaculoides
ATCGTCCAACCCATGCTAGCATGGAAAGCGGACGTTAAACGATGATGATGATGATGATGATATATATAGGAGCAGGAGTGGCTGTGTGGTAAGTAGCTTGCTTACCAGCCTCATGGTTCCGGGTTCATTCTCACTGCGTGGCACCTTGGGCAAGTGTCTCCTACTATAGCCTTGGGCCGACCAAAGCCTTGTGAGTGGATTTGGTAGATGGTAACTGAAAGAAGCCTGTCATGTATATGTATATATACATGTATGTGTATGTTTGTGTGTCTGTGTTTGTCTCCCCAACACCGCTTGACAATCGATGGTGGTATGTTTACGTCCCCCATAACTTAGCAGTTCGGCAAAAGAGACCGATAGAATAAGTACTAGGCTTACAAAGAATAAGTCCTGGGGTCGATTTGCTCGACTAAAGACGGTGCTCCAGCATGGCCGCAGTCAAATGACTGAAACAAGTAAAGAGTATACATATATATATATATATATATATATATATATATATATACGAGAGGCTTCTTTCAGTTTCCATCTACCAAATCCATTCACAAGGCATTGGTCGGCCTGAGGCTATAGTAGAAGATACTTGCCCAAGGTGCCATGCAGTGGGAGTGAACCCAGAATCATGTGGTTGAGAAGCAAGCTTCTTTCCACACAACCACTCATGCGCCTGTGCATTTTGTAATGAAAAATTTAAAGAAAAGATTAATTCATTTTTAAAACTGCAGTTATAGGCCAGACTATATTTAACCGGGATTGATGAGAGACCTACAGAGATGTTGACTGTGATTAATGGTGATTAATGGTGTATGAGCCAGGAATGTTTAGAGTAGAGCAATATTTCTTCATTTTGACAAATATGGGGTTTATGCCAAAAATAATGCAAAAGCAGGCATAATTGTTTCTGTTTGTTTGTTTGTTTATTTGTTTGTTTACTCTTTTGTGATTAACTGACAACAGTTTTATTTGGATGGCTGTATGGTTAAGAAGTTTGCTTTGCAACTGTATGGCTCCAGATTCAGTGTCACTGCATGGCGTCATTTTGGATTCAGTATCACCACATGGCATCATTTTGGACAAGTGTTTGCTTTTGTTTCTATAGCCCTGAGCTGACCAATGCCTTGTTAATGAATTTGGTAGATGGAAACTGTGTGGAAGTTTGTTGCATACACACACAAGGCGGCGAGCTGGCAGAATCATTACCACACCGGGCGAAATGCTTAGCGGTATTTCGTCTGCTGCTACATTCTGAGTTCAAATTCCGCCGAGATTGACTTTGCCTTTCATCCTTTCGGGGTCGATTAAATAAGTACCAGTTACACACTGGGGTTGATATAATTGACTTAATCCGTTTGTCTATCCTTGTTTGTCCCCTCTGTGAGTAGCCCCTTGTGGGTAGTAAAGAAATAACACGTGTGTGTGTGTGTGTGTGTATATATATATATATATATATATATATATATATATATATATATATATATATATATATATATATATATATATGTATGCGCATGTGTTCATGTATATGCGTATGCGTATTTGTTTTCATATAGCTTGACAACCGGTGTTGGTTTGGTTACATCCCCATAACTTATTGGTTCAGCAACAAAGAGCCTATTAGAACAACTAAACCCTTCAAAGCCATACCGCAGTACTGCTGAATGTATTACTTACCCCTTTCTATATATCGGAGGGGACAGATATCATCTAGTCATATGACTAGCAGTTACACATCATTGACAAAGCTCAAGGAAGCTCAAATGCATAAATGACTAAGCTCAAGGAAACTGAAATGCATCGGAAATACATCATTGACGAAGCTCAAGGAAACAGAAATGCATCATTGACAAAGCTCAAGGAAGCTGATATGCATCTGGTGCTATCTTAGATTGCTGCTGGAACATTGTTTGTCTTTTTCCAAGTGTTTCTATGAAGAGATTTTCTCTCAGATGGAAACCACAGCATCATGCCTATCAATGGCAAAGCATGACTGTGTAGCAAGAACTGTGCTTCCCAACCGCATGGTTATGGGTTCAGTCCCTCTGCATGACACCTTCAGCAAGTGTCTTCTGCTGTTACCAGATTGGTAAGTTATGGGGATGTAAACACACCAACACTGGCTATCAAGCAGTGATGACACACACACACACACACACACACACACACACACACACACACACACACACACACACACACACACACACACACACACACACACACACACACACATGTTACAGGGATGTAAACACACCAACATTGGCTATCAAGCAGTGACGGGAGACAAACAGACACATGTTACAGGGATGTAAATACACCAATGTTAGTGTATTTACATCCCTGTAACTTAGCAGTTTGGCTATAGAGACCAATAGAATAAGTACCAAGCTTAAAAAATTATAAGTACTGGGGTCAATTCATTTGACTAAAAATTCTCCAAGGTGGTTCCCCAGCATGGCCATTGTCGGATGACTGAAACAAAGTAAAAGAAGCTAAAAGACAAAAGATGTATACTTTCAGTATGATACATGGTTGGCAAATGTATTTAATCCGTTTTTTAATGTAAGAAAAACCAGGAAAGGAAATTATAAAAGAATGTGTTCAGTAATAATAATAATAATCTTTTCTACTCGAGGCACAAGACCCCAAATTTGGGGGGAGGGGGGGGGCAGTCGATTAGATCGACCCAGTATGCAACTGGTACTTAATTTATTGACCCCAAAAGGATGAAAGGCAAAGTCGACCCTGGCAGAATTTGAACTCAGAACGTAAAGACAGATGAAGTACCGCTAAGCATTTCCCTGAAAGTTTCATCCGAATCCATCCATCGGTTCTTGAGATATCTTGTCCCACGGACAAACAAAGAAACAAACATAATTGAAATCAATAC
>NC_069003.1:9697206-9701439 GCF_001194135.2 Octopus bimaculoides
ATATATATATATATATATATATATATATATATATATATATAGTCTTGGGGTTGATTTGTTCAACTGAAACCCTTCAAGGCGGTGCTCCAGTGTGGCCACAGTCTAATGACTGAAACAAGTAAAAGATTAAAGATAAAGGGATTTCTTTTTATTTATACATGTTTTATTTATACATGTTCTTTGAGAAGAAATCTAACTTCAAGCTACTTTTTTACGGATTAATTTTTACACGGTTTTCTAAACCTGAGAAAAATAGGGTTGTAAATTTTGATTTTGCACCCCTGCCCCGCCCACTCCATCTCTGACCCTGACCAAAAATTAAACGTTGATGATTAGGGGCTTGGCAAAAGAGCCCAATAAAAAAAGAAGTATGAGACTGAGGTCAAACTGTGCTTCTAAAATCCATCAAAATGGTGCTTCAGTATGGTTGCATCGCAGTGACCGAAATAAGTAACCGTGAAAAGGATAACTGGAAGAGATTAAAATGATGTGGAATTTAGCTGAAATTTCTAGAAGAAACTTCCAGAATTAGGAGAGAACAGGAAATGTTGAATTGAGGCCAGGAAACTGTGAAGAGAAAATGGCGGCCTGTGAATCTGTTGGTTGTTTCTTGTTCTTTTTCACAAGAACAAATATATTGATCTCCGGTGAAAGAGAAGCGATTACACTGGGTAGCTTTGATTTCCTTCGCTTGCTTGGTCCTTCTATAAGAGTATATGTGTGTATATATGTGTGCAGGAGTGAGTGTTTGTGTGTGTTTGTGTATGAATTTATAGGTGTGTGTATGTATGTATGGATGTGTGTTTGAATGTATGTGTGTATAGATATATGTGTTTATGTTTATGTATATATATATATGAATGGAGGTGTATATATATATATATATATATATATATGTCAGTATTTGTTCACAGGTGTGAAAATTGTATATATATATGTATGGATGTGTATGTATATGTAAATCTCTCTCTCTATATATATTTGTGTTTATATGTGCCTGTTTATTTGTGTATATGGATGTGTTTGTGCATTTGTATATATATTCATATATATATATATGTGTGTGTGTATGCGTGTGTTTATGAGTGGCTTTTGCATGTGTCTATGTGTATTTATACGGGTATGCATTTGCGTGTACGTATGCATGTACACATTTCTGCTTATATGTCTGCCTGCACTTGTTTGGCTGTATATATATTAGATATATATATATGAGTGTGTGTTTGTGTGTGGCATATATGTTTGTGTACACTCACACACACGCACTTCATCTAATCTTTCCTTTCTTCCCCCTTTTTCTTTTTTCCCCCAAACAGGGAAGAAAATTGAAATCAATTTTTCACACAATATAGAATATAAGGAACGTAAGATTTTCTTGACTCTAATGCAGTTGCCACCCCGGAGGGTCAACAAACCTTCCAATGAGAACAACAGTTATAAATAATAACAACAACAAGAATAATAATAATGATAATGATAATAATAATGATAAATGCATTTCCGCAAAACAAAAAAAAAATGCAATACTGAAAGAAAACAAGGCAAAAAAAATGCAAGATGAAAGGATAAAGGAATAGGATGTATGCAAAATTCAGAAGAGATCAATAAAAATAATATGGTTTTAAGTGTTAGATTGATTGATTAACTTAGAAATCTTTAAATTTAATTGTGAAATATCGATTTGTTTTGTGTGATTTCTGGGTTTGGTTTGGAAGCTTGAATTTTGTAATTTTGGTGTTTGAGTGAAGGTTGGAAGAAATAGTTTGTAATAGGAGTGATGGATGAGGGGAAAAAGTTGGAGAAACAAAGTTTAGAAAAACCTGTGTTTATTTGACGAACTACGGGTGGTGATAATAGTATAAATCAGGTTCACAAAACTGTATTTATTTAACGAACAATTTGGTTGTGAATCAGAAAGGTTTGTTTCTTAGTTCTCTCTGTGCCACAAGGAACGTAAGACCACAACATGATCTCTCTGACCAGCTCTGTTTTCTGTCATCGTTCTGGTCAAATTCCAGTTTCTCAACCCTTTTTTTCTCCTTTCTTTGTCAATAGGTCTTCGCCGTGTTGTTTTAGGGTACCCAACTGTTCTTTTCCCCACAGGCTTCCACTTGAATGCTAACACTCAATCACTTTCTTGATCTTGTCTGAGGACATGTCTGATCCAGTTCCAATGTCTGCATCTTATTCCATTACCGATCCTGTTGATGCTAACAAAATCTATATTTATTCGATGAACCATTGATGGTATATAAGTATAAATTGGGTTCATGGAACTGTATTTATCTAATGAACAATTTGGTTGTAAATCAGAATACACTCATTTGTTAGTTCTCTCCATGCCATGAGGAACATAAGACCGCAACACTATCTCTCCGACCAGCTCTGTTTTCTGCCACTGTTCAAGTCTCATTCCAGCTTCTTCACCCTTCTCGTCTCCTTTCTTTGTCAATGGGCCTTTGCCATGTGGTTTTAGGGTCCTCTCAGGCTGTCACTTTACTGTTACAATTCAATTGCTTTCTCAATCTTGTCAAAAGACGTGTCAAAACAGTTTCAGTGTTTATATCTTATTTCATCCCCGATCCTGTTAATGTCTGTAAAACCTGTGTTTATTTGACAAACACCGATGATAAATTAGTATAAACCAGATTTACAAAACTATATTTATCTAACGAACAACTGCTTGTAAATCAGAATAGGTTCGTTTGTTAGTTCATTAGCTCTCTCCATACCATGCAACACTTAAAATCACAACGCCATCTCTCCAACCAGCTCTGCTTTCTGCCACTGTTCTGGTCTCATTCTACTTTCTCCACTCTTCTCGTCTCCTTTCCTTGTCAATGGCCTTTCACCATTAGGTTTTAAGGTGCCTTGCTGCTCTTTTTCTCTCAGACCAACATTCAATCGCTTCCTTGATCTTATCTGAAGACATGTCTGAACCAGTTCCAGTGTCGGTGTCTTATTTCGTCACCGGTCCTGTTCATGTCAACAAAACTTGTGTTCATTTAACGAACTACCGATGATAAAATAACATAAATCAGGTTCATGAAACTGTATTTATTTAACGAACAATTGGTTGTAAATCAGAAGAGATTCGTCAGTTTTCTCCATGCCATGAGTATGAGGTACAAAAGGCCACAACGCCATCTCTCCAACCAGCTCTGCTTTCCGCCACTGTTCTGGTTTCATTCTAGTTTCTCCAGCCTTTGCATCTCCTTGTCAATGGTCTTTTGCCATGTGGTTTTAGGGCACCCGGCTCTTTTTCTTCAGGCTTCCTCTTGAATGCCCTGGAGTAGCAATGGCCCAGTGGTTAGGGCAGCGGACTCGTGGTCATAGGATCGCAGTTTCAATTCCCAGACCGGGCGTTGTGAGTGTTTATTGAGCGAAAACACCTAAAGCTCCACGAGGCTCCGCAGGGGATGGCGGCGAACCCTGCTGTACTCTTCCACCACAACTTTCTCTCACTCTTACTTCCTGTTTCTGTTGTACCTGTAATTCAAAGGGCCAGCCTTGTCACACTGTGTCCCGTTGAATATCCCCGAGAACTACGTTAAGGGTACACGTGTCTGTGGAGTGCTCAGCCACTTGCACGTTAATTTCACGAGCAGGCTGTTCCGTTGATCAGATCAACTGGAACCCTCAACGTCGTAAGCGACGAAGTGCCAACAACCCTCTTGAATGCCATCATTCAATCACTTCCTCTTGTCTGAGGACCTGTCAATCCAGTTCCAGCACCTCCGTCTTATTTCATCACCGATCCTATTGATGTCTACAAAACTGTGTTTATTTGACAAACTACTGATGGTAAATTAGTATAAATCAAATTTACAAACTGTATTTAACGAACAATTTGTTATAAATTAGAATAGGTAATGTCTACAAAACTGTGTTTATTTGAGGAATCTCTGACTGTAAAAAATAAAAAAAAGCAAAGCAAAACAAGCTTTATTTACCTATTGGGAAATTAAGATAAACAAGGCACCGGGAAAACAACATTTATTTGACAAACCATTGCTGGTGAAATTGGCTAAACAAAAGGAGTGGCTGTGTAGTAAGTAGCTTGCTTACCAACCACATGATTCCAGGTTCAGTTCCTCTGCATGGCACCTTGGGCGAGTGTCTTCTACTATAGCTTCGGGCCGACCAAAGTCTTGTGAGTGGATTTGGTAGACGGAAACTGAAAGAAGCCCGTCGTATATATGTATATATATATATGCGTGTGTGTATATATAT
>NC_069003.1:9701449-9704045 GCF_001194135.2 Octopus bimaculoides
CAACCGATGCTGGCGTGTTTACGTCATCGTAACTTAGCGGTTTGGCAAAGAGACCGATAGAATAAGTACCAGGCTTACAAAGAATAAGTCCTGGGGTCGATTTGCTCGATTAAAGGCGGTGCTCTAGCATGGCCACAGTCACATGACTGAAACAAGTAAAAGAGTAATCATGTTTACTTGATAAACCATCGAAGGTAAAACAGGATAGACCAACTTTGCAAAACCATATTTATTTGGTGAAATATTAGGATAGACAAAGTCAACGTAACTATCTTTATTTGATCAACAATTGGTCATAAATTATGACAAACGATGTCGACAAAACCATATTCATTTGACAAATCACTGGTCATAAAAACACAAGTTTCGCAAAACTCGTATTTATTTGATGAATAACTGGCAGTAAATTAAAATAAACAATGTTGACAAAAACTGCCTTTATTGAACAGACCACAGATGTAAAATAGGCTAAACAAAATTTTGATGAAAAATCAAAAATTGATGAAAAATTAGTTGTAAATTAGGACAGAAAATGTTGACAAACCCTATTTATTTGACAATGACAGGAAAACGTATTTTCTTTCTTTATCTGACAAAGAAAACAAGCTTTTTACAAAGTCGTATTTACTTGACGAATCACTATTGATAAACTAAGAGAAACAATGTTGACAAGAACCGTCTTTATTTGATAGACCACCTAAGACCAAATTAAATAAAAATTTCTAAAACTGTATTTACTGGATTAAACCATCAATAGCAGAATACAATAAGTAAGTTTTACAAAACTGTATATATATACTTGACGAACCACTGCTGATAAAATTGTCTTTATTTGACGAACAACTAATGGTAAATTAGTCTGGAAAAAGGTTGATAAAAATAATGTTCATTTGACGGACTTTGATGGACTACAACAGGTCAAATACTTACTTCAGCCCTTTGCTCATGCTGGAATATAGGTCATTGACAATTTTTCTCTGTTGTTCTTGACTCTGGATTGTCTTTTCTACTTCCTCTCCTTGGTAATGTTGGTTTTGAATTGTCATCACTGTTTTTTTCTTCTTCTTCTTGTTTTAGTCATTTGGCTGTGGCCATGCTGGAGCACCACCTTTATTCGAGTGAATTGACCCCAGGACTTATTCTTTGTAAGCCTAGTACTTATTCTACTGGTCTCTTTTGCTGAACCGCTAAGTTACAGGAGCGTAAACACACAAGCATCGGTTGTCAAGTGATGTGGTGGTGGTGGGGGGACAAACACAGACACACAAACATATACACACACATACATATATATATATATATATATATACATACGTATACATATATATGACGGGCTTCTTCCAGTTTCCGTCTACCAAATCCACTCACAAGGCTTTGGTCAACCTGAGGCTATAGTAGAAGACACTTGCCCAAGGTGCCACTCAGTGGGACTGAACCCAGAACCATGTTGTTCGTAAGCAAGCTACTTACCACACAGCCATTCCTACACCTATAGCACATAAATTTTAACAACATACCTGGACCCCTAAGAGACATATCGGCCCAGGTTGAAAACCACTGTGTTAAATGAGGAAATTTTGGCTGCTATTTCAAGCAGGTCGATTGGTCACTCACATGGCAGCTTAGCTTCAACATGAGGCCTTGTACAATAATGTTATTGTTACATGTAACATGTTGCCGAAGCTGTTTAACTGAAGTGGGTGTTAACATTCTTGATGTAATACACCAAGAAATATTTAATTAATTAAAATTAATTAAATATTGGAATGCAGTGGGGGTTGAGCATGGTCTTTAGTAACTGCTAATTACTTTGTTTAGTGTTTTAATGGTTTGGCTTTGTAGTTTCTGTTGAATACAAAATGCTCTTCATAGGGTTTCTTGTTTCCTTTCACAGGTTTTTTTTTTTTTGGTTTTGTTTCTTCTTTTATTTCCATTGTTATTTCTATTGTTTGGTTAGTTACATGTCAAGTTTTAAACCTGTTTGTTGTCTGCTTTTGGCTGGTTGGTTGGTTGGTAGGTAGGTTGGTTGGTTTTTGTCTTGTGTTTCTTGAGCATGTTTCTATTGTATGTGTGTATGTGTATATATATATATATATATATATATATATATGTATATGTCTATCAGTATATATATATATGTATACATATATATATATTTGTATATATGTATGTATGTATGTATGTATAAAAATAATTATAAATGCTTACGATCCACATGGTTCCGGGTTCAGTCCCACTGCGTGGCACCTTGGCCAAGTGTCTTCTACTATAGCGTCAGGCCAACCAAAGCCTTGTGAGTGGATTTGGTAGACGGAAACTGAAAGAAGCTCATCATATATATGTATATATAATTGTGTGTGTGTGTGTATGTTTGTGTGTCTGTGTTTGTCCTCTCAACATTGCTTGACGACCGATGCTGGTGTGTTTACGGCCCTGTAACTTAGCAGTTCGGCAAAAGAGACTGATAGAATAAGTACTAGGCTTACAAAGAATAAGTCCTGAGGTTGATTTGCTCAACTAAAGACGGTGCTCCAGCATGGCCACAGTCAAATGACTGAAACAAGTAAAAGAGAAAAGAGAGAGTACATATATATAT
>NC_069003.1:9704055-9706075 GCF_001194135.2 Octopus bimaculoides
TACATATATATATATATATATATATATATATAGACGTGTGTATATTTGTGTTTATCACTCCCACCTCTTGACAACCAATGTTGGTTTGTTTACATTCCCATAACTTTTAGCAGTTCAGCAAAAGGGACTGATAAAATAAGTACCTGACTTAAAGTGTAATAAACTAACAGGATTGATCTGTTTGACTTAAAACCCTCCAAGGCCATGTCCCAGCATGGCTGCAGTCCAATGACTACAACAAGTAAAAAATAAGAAGACTGTGCTTACAAGCTTAACATGCACATTAGTTAAATGCACATTTGGCTGCTTCTACAGAATGTTTCATATTCACAATGTGTCTCTTCTGGTGAGACAGACATTCTCACAGAATGACTACATGTTGCTCTTCCTTCAATAACGATGCAGTTATTCA
The DNA here is from genome assembly GCF_001194135.2 of Octopus bimaculoides. Classification (NCBI taxonomy): domain Eukaryota; kingdom Metazoa; phylum Mollusca; class Cephalopoda; order Octopoda; family Octopodidae; genus Octopus; species Octopus bimaculoides. The sequence goes on from NC_069003.1 coordinate 9,704,468, forward strand.
GCGGAAGCAACATCTAATCCAATACTATAGGATGTGGCTTTTATAATAACACCGCATCGTTCCATGAATATTAACGAGTCTTCTATAACAACTATTTTCTCTCTTGCTTCTCTCTTCTCTTTCTCTCTTCTCTTTCTCTCTTCTCTTTCTCTCTTCTCTTTCTCTCTTCTCTCTTCTCTCTCTCTCTCTCTCTCTCTCTCTCTCTCTCGCTTCTCTCTTTCTTTTTCTCTCTCTCTCTCTCTCTCTCTCTCACTTATCTCTTCTCTCTTTCTCTCTCTATTTCTCTTGATCTGTCTGCAGTTGTAAAGCTGGGTACCAGTGAAAGAGTAAGAGTTAGGGAAAGTTTGTGTGGGAGAGGAAGAAGAGAAAAAAAAAAGGAAGAAGGAAGAGGTGGAGAAAGAAAGGAATAAGATGAAGTACAGGGAAAAAAAGGCAGGAATGAATGATGGTGATGATGATGATGATGATGCCAATGATGAAAATGAAGATAATGATCCAAAAGATGAAAAGATGATGGTGAAGATGTAAAAGATGAAAATGAGAAAGAAAATGATGATGATGATGATGGGGATTTTGAAAAAGATGATGAAGATAATGATGAGAACAACAAAGATAGTGATGAAAAAGATGAGAACGAGAAAGAAAATGACGATGATGTTGATGATGATGGTGATTTTGAAAAAGATGAGGGAGATGATGATGAAAATGAAGATAATGATGAAAAGATGATGGTGATGATGAAAAAGATGAGAATGAAAAAGAAGGTGATGACGACGACGACAAGAATGATGATGATGCTGATGATGGTCGTCGTCGTTGTCGTCATCATCATCATTTAGTGCCCTATTTCCGTACTGGCATGGATTGGATGGTTTTGACAGAAGCTGGCAAGTCAGTAAGCTGTGCCAAGTTCCACTTTTTGGTTTGGTTTGGTTTCTACAGCCGGATGCCTTTCCGTCTGTGAACCCCTTCATAGAGTGGACTGGGTGCTTTTACGTGACACCAGCACCAGTGAGGTAACCATGTCACTTGCAAGCCAAAGACCCCTTGACTGAGAGAGAGCAGGGGTGGTATCGAGGGAGGTGACCTCGTGTCATGTGATAAGAGGTTTAATTATGATAAAGGGGCAGAAACTGGTGTCTTACTGTAGAAGAGATACACCCTGGTGGTGGAGGGTGAGGAGAGAAGGAGATGGCGGTAGGGACTTGCCAGGGCATATCCTCAAACTACAGGGAGGGGACTGTATAGCTACTCTTTACGCCGCGGACTTAGCCCTTGGTAAAGGTTCCAGAGTGTAAGTTCAAGCGATTTAAGCACTGCTCAGTGTTTTCTATACTGAGCATCTCTGGGTCTCATCCGTTGACTCCCTCCTCTCCCTCCCGCCTCTCTCTCTCCCTCTCTCTATATATTTATATGTATACAAATTGTATTTAAAGTTGTGTATATAAGTTGCATTTAAGCTTAGGTAGGAGACTTCAAGGTGTAGTATTCAAACGTTGTTATGGGAATGTCCCTTGCAGCATACCTGAAGAGCACATTCACCACTTGCAGCCACCAGGTGTCATCTGGGGTAATGCACTTTCATTACAGGATATATATATATATATA
>NC_069003.1:9706478-9712227 GCF_001194135.2 Octopus bimaculoides
CTGCCAGCTCGCCACCTTCGTAGCACCTTGGCCAAGTGTCTTCTACTATAACCTTTTGCTGACCAAAGCCTTGTGAGTGGATTTGGTAGATGGAAACTGAAAGAAGCCCGCCGTATTAAAGAAACAGAAGAATTGATGAAGAATAGAAAAATTGAAGAAGAAGAAAAGAGGAATTGAAGGAGAAGAAGAATTGAAGAAGAAGAATGAAAGATGAAGAAGAAGCAGAATAATTAAATAATAATAAGAATTGTAAAAGAAGAATTGAAGCAGAATGTAAGAAGAAGAAGGGGAAAAAAGAAGAGTTAAAGAAGGGGAAAAAAGAAGAGTTAAAGAAGGGGAAGAATTGAAGAAGAAGAAGAAGAAGGAAAAGGCACTAATAAAGGATGTTAGTGTACGCAAAGAGCAGATCAAGAAGGTTAATGTGAGAAGAGAGGATGAAGAGAAAACGGGGAAGATTACTTGAATAAAATGTATTTGGTGAAATAAACTTTATACATTAATGTTTAGAATGTGAAAAACGGTGACAAGGAATGGCAAAGAAAACTGCAAAGTGCTACAGAGGTTTGAATGAAAAGGATTGCAAAGTAGATTGGCTCAACATAAGTAAAGGGCTAAACAGGTCACATAAGTGTGTGGTTGTGTGTGTGTGTGTGTGTAGGGGGGAGGGGCGAGCGAAACTTGGACAGAACAGCCTTAACCAAATATTGCATCTCAATGTGGACACACTCATTGTGTCCAGCTTCTAACAATTACTAATAAAACATCGGACTGACTCAATTCGCTTAGCATTTTGGGGGGTTTTTTTTCCCTTTTTCTTTGCTGTTTTTCTGTTATTCTTTCTCTGTCTCCTTTGCACACTCAAATACACACACACACACACTCTCTCTCTCTCTCTCTTTCTCATGCCTTCTTTCTCTCCTGCCCTCTCTTTCTCTCTCTCTCTCTCTCTTTCTCTTCCTGTCTATTTGCCAGTTTGTCGATTGATTGGGTGTAGTGGTTAGCACAACCATACAGTTCACAGCAGATGTGGTGTTTGAATTCTGCAGGTAATGAAGACGGAAAGAACTTAAGGAGAATGGAAAAATTGAAGAAGTGAAGAAGACTGAAAGAAGAAGGAGAATGAAGAAGATGATGAAGAATTAAAGAAGAATGAAGATGGAGAAGAAGACGAAAAAGAAAAATTAAAGAAAGAGAAGAACTGAAGGAGAAGAATTGAAGAAGAATGAAAGAAGAAGAATAAGAAGGAAAGAAGAATAATTGAAGAAGTGAAGGAGAAGAATTGAAGAAGAATGAAAGAAGAAGAAGAATGAAAGAAGAAGAATAAGAATGAAAGAAGAAGAATTGAAGAAGTGAAGAAGATTGAAAGAAGGAGAATGAAGAAGAAGAATTAAAGAAGAATGAAGATGAAGAAGAAGACGAAGAAGAATGAAGAACTAAAGAAAGAGAAGAACTGAAGGAGAAGAATTGAAGAAGAATGAAAGAAGAATTAAGGAAGAAGAAGAAGAATTGAAGCAAAATGTAAGAAGAAAGAAAGAAAGAATTAATGAAGGAGAGGGTGAAAAAGAAGAAGAATGGTTTTGTGTTTGAATTCTGCATGTGATGTCAGAGCTTTATTCTGTGGCTGCATGGGAAAAATGCTTGCTTCCCAACCACATGGTTTCAGGTTCCGTCCCCTAGTACGACACCTTCTGCTACAGCCCCAGATTGACCAGAGCCTTGTAAGTGGATTTGGTAGATGGAAACTGAAAGAAGCCTGTACTGTATATATCATCACCATCATCATCATCATTATCATCATTGTTTAAAATCTGTTTTCCAAGCTGGCATGAGTTGGACAGTCTGACAGCTGACATATGTACCCTGGTTGAGAACCAGTGGTCTAACCCATGCCAGCATGGAAAATGGACGTTAAATGATGATGACGATGATGATAACAAATATACTGCGCACAAACTTTGATGACAGAATCTTATATGGACCCTCAGGGGTCATTTGGACCTTAGTTGAGGACCACTGATCTAACTCAGCCTTCATATTGTTTGTTAGAAGTGGCAGAGAGAAGTCGGTTGTTGTCTGTATAAACAAGAGCAGGGCTGGTGACGAAGATGGCGAAATGGCCAAATCAAGACAGACTTGGGGTGGGAGAAGAGGTCTATGCAACAACAACAATAACAATAACAATCTAAGTTTCTAGTTAGATCTTCTGAAAGATAATTCTTTCGTTTTTCTTTTTCCTTTTCTCTTTTTTTTTTATCAAAACATTCAAATAAACGAAAGAAAACAAAACTTAAATCAGGAAGCAGACAAGCCATTTTGTAGAAACAATAGCCAAATCCGATATTCTTAGGGCTACATTTTATTTTGATAACATCTGTGGGTGGCTGCTTTTTCTACTAGGTAGTAGTAATAGTAGTGTTAATAGTAGTAGTAGCAGCAGCAGCAGTAGTTGTTCTTAATTAAATATATGTCAAGGTTTCTAGAGATGCGGACAATTGAATTTAGCCCAGAAACTGTTAAGTGAAGGATCTATGAAACATCTCGAGAGTTTTAAGGCAGGCAAACTTAATTTATGAATAATAATTAATGTGAGAGAGGAGCAGACAGAAGGGGTGGGTGGGGGTTATATATGTGTTGATTAAGGAATTACGGTTTGAAAGACAAGGGAAGAGCAGAAGAAACGTAAAATTAAGATATGACTCAGGATAAAGAATTTTTTTTGAATGGTAGAGAAAAAAATTAGGGTACGGATCTGTGTCTTGTTTAAATGTCTGGTTAGATGTGAAATGTTCCTTGCCCCCTATCTATCTTTTGTCTGAATTTATAGCCCAGAAAAATGTAATTACAAGTCTATTTAACTTGAGTTGGCAAAGCTACAAATTGGGTGATAATTTTGTTAGCAACTCTGTAAGATTGGATTGGAACTGATTGTGATGGCAATTCTGTAAAAAATTGGATAGCAATGATTGTGTTGATAAGTCTGTAAGACTTAGTTGGCAATGCTTGAGTTAGCGAGTCTGTAAGACTTGGCTAGCAATGATTGTGTTGGCAAGTCTGTAAGAGTGGGCAAGCAATGCCTAAGTTAGCAAGTCTGTAAGACTTGATTGGCAATGATTGTGTTGGAAAGTCTGTAAGGCTGGGTAAGCAATGCTTGAATTAGCAAGTCTGTAAGGCTTGGTTAGTAATGATTGTGTTGATAAGTCTGTAAGACTTGGTTGGCAATGCTAGATTTAGAAAGACTAAGACCTGGCTAGCAATGATTGTGTTGACAAGTCTATAAGACTTGGTTAGCAATGACTGTGTTGGCAAGTCTGTAAGAGTGGGCGAGCAATGCCTAAGTTAGTAAGTCTGTAAGACTTGGTAAGCAATGCTTGAGTTAGCAAGTCTATAAGACTTGGTTACTAATGATTGTGTTGGCAAGTCTGTAAGGCTGGGTAAGCAATGCTTGAATTAGCAAATCTGTAAGACTTGGTTAGTAATGATTGTGTTGGCAAGTCTTTAAGAGTGGGCTAGCAATGCCTGAGTTAGCAAGTCTGTAAGACTTGGCTGGTATTAACTGTCGATAAGTCTCTAAGACTACATTGGCAAATCTGTAAAACTGGGTTTATCAATGACTACAATGGCAAGTTTGCAGGACTAAAATAGCAAGAATAAGTAAGAAACATTGGCAAGTCTGTAAAACTGAGTTGGCAATAAAGTTGGTAGCTCTCTATGATCAGTTAGCTAAATATAGCACCAAGTCTATATAGATGTGTTTAATAATTGAGTTGGCAAATGTATTTCACTAAGAAATTGATCAACAAGCATATATAAGTAAATTGACAGGCATATATATATATATATATATATATATATATGTACATACATACAGATCTTCCCATTCAGGGCCAGTAGCTTAAAAGCCATATACTAGCATTGTGTATGTAAATATATATATATATATATATATATATGACTATGGTTATCCGGCCATTGAAAATTCCTGTGAAAAGAGATAATTGAAGAGATGTTGGCGTGGGCTCCCACCCTGGCATCCGAAACTCAGAGTTTTATCATTGCTACTGAATAAGTGTCGCTATATATATATATATATATATACATACATACAGAGAGAGAGAGAGAGTGAGGGACATAAGAAATGTATGTATCAGCATTGGAACATTTGAAAGGTTGTTAGTTTTGCTGTTTGTTACACAAGAGAGCCTGCAATCATTGGAATATGTAAAGAATTGTCCAGAGACATTGAGAATGTCTGTGAGCAGGGAGAGAAGAAAGGCGTAGGTGATACATGTATGTGGAGGAAAGGGAGAAAGAGATGGTGATGGGGTGTAAGGGAGAAAGAGAATGTGTGTATGCGTGCGTGTGTGTGTGTATTTGTGAGTGATATGTCTGTCATATTGTACATGTATTGGTGAATGTGTGTGTGTGTGTGTGTGTGTGTGTGTGTGTAAAAGTGCTGATGTGTGTGTCATAGTTCTGTGTAGCAATATGTGAGCACAGATGTGTGTGTGAGAAAGAGGGGGAGGCACAAAGTGAGGGTGAAAGAGGAGGAGAGAGAGAGAGAGAGAGAGGAGTTGGAATATGTGTTTTTGAGAATGTGTGTGTGTGTGTGTGTGTGATAGAAGGGGTCTCTGTGGATGAAAATGTATGAGAGATAATGGAAGAGTGAGATGATACAGAGGAGAAAAGAATGTGAGAAATATATATATATATATATATGTATATATATGTATATATATATTGAGAGAGTGAGGGACAGAGAAAGGGAGAGAGAGACAGACAGAGACAGGCAAACAGACAGAGAGAGAGAGGGAGAGAGAGAAAGAGAGAACGAGGGAGAGAAAGGGAAAGAGAGACAGACAGAGACAGGCAAACAGACAGGGAGAGAGAGGGAGAACGGAGAGAGACAGGGAGAGAGAAAGAGAGAACGAGGGAGAGAAGGGGAAAGAGAAAGAGGGACAGAAAGGGAAAGAGAGACAGGGACAGAGAGAGAGAGAAAGAGAGAGAGACAGACAGACAGACAGAGACTAAGCATAAAAATGAGCATGTGTGATAGAGAGATAGAACCAAAGAGACAATAATGATAATGTTGATGATGATAATAATAATAATAATAATGATAATAATAATAATAATAATAATAATAATGTGTTTGTGTATGTGTGTGTATGTATATGCGTGTATGTATATTATGCATATGTGTGTATGTTCATGTGTATATGTAGTCATGTATATGTGTGTAGTTGTGTGTACTTGTGTGTATACACATACATGTGTATGTATTTGTATGCATTTGTGTGTGTGTTTATGTGTATGTATGTGTGTATATGAATGTGTGCATATATCTCTACATGTGTTTGCATTTGTATGCATGTGTATGTGTACGTACGTACGTGTGTGTGTATGTGTGTGTATATGAATGTATGTATATATCTAAATATATACTTGTGTATATGCGTGTGTACATAAAGAGAGAGAAAGGGGAAGACCAGTAATGTTCCTGTAACCTTATCTGTAGAACTCTGTAAAAACCAAAGAACCAAAGAATATTTGAAGTGGTGACAGGAGGAACCAAGAAATTACCTATTTCTATTGATTCTACCATTCTTTCATTCCTAACTCTTCTTCTTTTCGCCTCTGGTCTCCTCTGGGATTCATAAAGCTGAAAACCATTTTGTATTGTATCCAGACATTATTGGTACACATACACACATATGTATGTGTGTGTATATATATATATATATATATATAT
>NC_069003.1:9712327-9713998 GCF_001194135.2 Octopus bimaculoides
ATTATATATATATATATATATATATATATATATATAATGTATATGTGTACTCGTTTGTGTGTTTTGTTGATAATAGTCCTGTCATTGCTGCTGTTAATGATGATGGTGATGATCAGAAAACAAGAATTGAATTTTATTTCCTGCATGAAGCTGAAAGAAAAAAACAAACAAAAATGAAAAAAAAAAATGAAACACAAAGCAAAATAACAAGAAAAGTTTTGATGACAAAACTTTTCTTTCTCTTCCATCACGTATTTTTTTCTTCCTTTTGTATATTTACGAAAAAAAAAACTTTATTATGGTAACTCAATCTTTCTCTTTCTCACACACACACACACACACACACACACACAGAATTCATATATAACTTTTAAGACCGTGGGTGACTACAGCAGTACAGGTTATAGTAGTGCTGATGGAGATGATGATGGTGATGGTGGTGGTGGTGGTTACCATGTTGGTTCTTGGTTCTAAAGGAAATTACAACCAGCGAATATATATCAATAGATACCTGCTTATCAAACAAAATGTACGGCTGTATGTATGTATGTTTGTGTGTGCGTGAATGCATGTGTGTGAATGTGTGTGTATGTGTCTGTGTAAAAGTTTAAAAGCTGTATGAAAGTTAAACAGGATTATATAAAATTGTTATCTATTACTGTTTTTTTTTAAATAAAAAGAAAAGTTTGGAGAAGCATGAGCCAACGTACTTAATACATGGAATATATATGTGTGTGTATATGCATATATGTATACATACATACATATATATATACATACATATATATTCATGTATATATATATGTATTTATATGTTTAAATATATATGTGTATATATATATCTATATATATATATATATGTATGTATTTATATATGTATGTATGTATTTTATAATGACAGTTCCTATAAGTTGCCTTTTATTCTCTTTCCTTCTTTCTGTCTGAGAGCTCTCACGCAAATTCTGAAGTGAATGAAACACAAGACTAGTAAGCATCCTTATTTAAGTGTGCGTAATATGTGTGTGTGTATATATATTTATATATATACAAGTGAGTGCACAAACGAAAGAAAGTAGCTCTCAGCACATTTGGTTAGAGTTTCATATATTTTTTAATAACAGGTTCACTCAGCTGTGCATGACTTAAAGTTTCCTGGATGCACAGCAACCATCCATTTCATGAGATAGTATTATAGTGAAGGTACGTAACCTAGTAGTTTAGGAATTCGGCTCATGGTCATAATGTTGTGGGTTCAATTCCTGGCCCCAAATGGCGCATTGTGTCCTCAAGTGCAACTGCAGTTTACTCAACTAGAAATGAGTACCAGCTGAGTCCTGGCTTGACTCTCCCTCCTTCCCTCCATCCATTCACTGAAGTCTAAGAGTCGAAGAGTCAAGAAGGTATATTTCTGCTTGCAACCACTTACAAACCTAAAACATTTTCTAAAATCATGTGACCTACTAATAATCATTTGTGAGTGGTGGCTGGTGTATAGATCGCTGACCACTACATTTATATTTTTTTCTCCTTGTTTCTTTCTGTGTTACTTTCAGTTGAAGAGCGTAGGCTCGAAACGTCAAAGACTTTCTCTATTCCCGAGTGTTAAACTAATACATCCATTTGTTGTTTACACCACCTGTCTTTGTCTGTTGTTTCTTTCGTAAATTCTTC
>NC_069003.1:9714013-9717850 GCF_001194135.2 Octopus bimaculoides
ATTCATTCCTCTTTTATTTACTTTTCATGGCTCTGTGGTTAGAGCATCGAGCTTAAGATGGTGAGGTGGTGAATTCGAATCCCAGACCGGGCTGCATGTTGTGTTCTTGAGCAAGACACTTTATTTCACGTTGCTCCAGTTCACTCAGCTGTAGAAATGAATTGCAACATCACTGGTGCCAAGCTGTATCGGCCCCTTTGCCTTTCCCTTTGATAACACTGGTGGCATGGAAAGGGGAGACCGGTATGCATGGGTGACTGCTGGTCTTCCATAAACAACCTTGCCCGGACTTGTGCCTGTGAGGGTAACTTCCTAGGTGCAATCCCATGGTCAGTCATGACCGAAGGGGGTTTCTGCTCCTCCACATATCCAGTTTTTCACAGTGGCTTGTTGAACTGGTCTCCTCTTTTAAATGCTTTTAAACGCACGACATTTGAATTCAGAATTTGAATTGTGTAGATAGATGTTGACACATTATTCTTGCTGGTCGGGACACCTGTTAAGCCCCAACATATGTTTGTTTTGTATTAATTTCTGTGTATAGGAATGTTCTCCTGATGAGAAGAATAGATCCACTTTTGGTTCCTAACTTTGAAATTGCAATAGAGAACTAACCATTTATTTTTATTTAAATTTTGAATTTTATATATCATGTTACTCGCTGACAGCATTTATGGTTGAGAAGATATGCCTAATTTTAGTTGCTTTATGGTGGTTTTGGATGCTATTTCTAGGCATGTAAGGGTTTTTAACCCTCTCAGTTATAACTTATTTACTCACAATTATAGCACTCTTCTTTTATATATATATATATATATATATATATATATATTTCTATATATAAATCGTTTATAGAAAACATGAACTCGGAGAAGAAGCACACTCTAAGATATAAAGTAGTATATATTAAAACTGGGACAGGCTGGTTTATGGGATTACCTTAGATTTCCCATCCATAAGGGTTATAGGCCAACAGGTTTTGGGGCTAAACCCTTTATGAACAGGAAACGTAAGGTAATTCCATAAACAAGCCTTCCTCATTTTATATATATATATATATGTATGTATGTATGTATACATCTCCAAGGTTTCGTTCAGTGAGCTTTTGGCTGGTTGTTCATTCACATCAGTAGGTTGAGAAGAAATGATAGTGAGCATTTAATTTGTGCTAACAACGCATGTGATCTTCACCATTAATCGCTAGTCAACGTGCCCAAGGTAACTGTTCATGAGAAAACATTTGTAGTTGTGTTAGCACCTTGAAATAAGTTTACTATTTTTGTTTAGAATTAGAGCAAGGAGTTGTGTATTAAGAACATTTTCTCTAAGACAAAAGGTATAATACTTTGATATGTTCTTAAACACTGGTACTTTGTCTATTATTAGGAATATCTGGTCGTGATTTCGCTTTAATTTTATGATCTTCAAGTGTATATCAAAAGTGTTGTGGTGTTCTCCAGTTGGCAGTATTAGAAATAAAAATGCTGGGCTGATGCAGAAAAGTTTTGAATGAGGGCTCTGTGTTCTGCATAGTATATTCACGTCTTAATAAAGAAGTTATCAGCAATAAATACAATACTTTTTTTCCCCTGGGATCTGTATGACTTCATGTGTTCTTAGGTGATTTGAAGAAGCGGGCTGCATGGATATGAAGAGGTTTTCTCATTTGCTCTGCTTCCATCTCTCTGCATATAGGATACAAATTTCCCTAGAGCATGCAGGAGCCAATTTTGTCTTCATTTCACTGAGGTTTATGTGGTATTACCTAGCCATAAACTATAGACAATTCAGTTGACATTTTCTCTTGATACATTCCAATAAAATTTACTTTTTACCAGTGACAAATGTTTATCACATTGGCTTTTTCTGAATGACTTGGTCATGCAAGGAAGAATAAAAGCCATGACCTTTTCCAGGGTATCCGAAGCCAGTAGAAGGGAGGAAAGATGTTACTCTCAAACTGGAGCCCTTGCACAAATATTTGCAACAGAATGAACTCTACTAAAAATTTATAAGGGTCAGGGAGTGGTGTTAAACCAGGTGACAGTTTAAGCAGGTCACCCTTAAAAAGCAGTGTTTTATAGGATATTGTTATAGTGAATTATTAAGGGCAATGAGCGAGCAGAATCATTCGAGTGTTGGATATAATACGTTGCAGTATTTCTTCTGGTTGTTGACATTAAGGGTTCTATTCCCACTGTGGTCAGTTTTACCTTTCATTCTACCTGGGGCTGAGAAAGTACCAGTTAAGTATTGGCTGATGGCATTGACTGACTCTTTCCTCTTAATATTTATGGCTTTGTGCCTAAAGCAGTAACAATTATTAGGTGGTAGACTGTAAGAATCAGTACAGCGTCAAGGACAAAATACTGTGCTGTATTTTCTTACGGGTTCAAATCTCACTGATGCCAACTTTACTTCTTGTCCCACCAGGGTTGAGAAAACAAAGTGCCAGTCAACCACTGGACTCAATGGTATTGCCTAAGTGTCATCACCTCAAAATTTCTTGCTATGGGCCTAAATTACGAGGGTGAGTCAAAAAGTAATGCTTTTGTATTTGTTCCAGCTCTTTACATTCTGAGTTAAGATCTTGTCATGGTCAACTTTGCCGTTCATTTTTTTGGGAGTCAATAAAAATAAAGTACCAGTTAAGTAATGGGGTAGATTTAATCAACAAACCCAATCCTCTGAATTTTTTTTTCAGCCCTTGTATGTTAGAATCATTTAATATAATGAATAATAATGTACTGTAATTCAGCATCTTCAGTGTTTGCTTCTGATAGGACCCTATAGAAGAGGTACCCGAGGACTCTACCTCATGTGAATCTCCCAAGAATTGCAAGTAACAAAAGGGTGTTATAAAATAAAGTACTGGGGTTTGATACATTTGACTAAAAACTCTTTAAGGTGATGCCCCAGCATGGCCACAGTCTAATGACTGAAACACATAAAAGATACAAGGTATAAGAGATATATAAAGGAATAAATAAACCGAAGTTACAGAATGAATGCTTTAAAGAAATCAATATTTTCACCGCAATGAAGCAACACAAACCAGTGTTTAGATTGGTAAACCCCCAGTTACCAAGCAATGAAAATCTAGTCTGGTCTCTTTCCTTTGCAAAAACACTAAAGCTAAATGTTTGTTCTACGAATGCTACTAACTGGGGAGTACAGTTCTATGTTATATGTAGGTGTGAATACAAAGATTAAGACGGAGCAGGTGAATTGATCCTGACCTGAGGTCAGACATTTTGAAGAAAATAAAAGTTAGTGAAGAGAAAGGAAAAATAAAATTGATCAAGGTTGGAAAGTTTGAGAAAAAGAAAGTAAATTTCAAATATTAAAATATATAATAAAAAATTTTTTTTTTTAATCTTGAAGATTTTCATTGCTGTCTTGATAAAATTTTTGAAAAAAAATCAAACGAGGTGGTCATGCTTGGAGTGTCTTTGATCATAGGTCTCCTCCCTCACCAGAACTGACTCTGTGTTAAACAACAACAACAGCAGCAATATATATTATGATTGAAGGGAAACCAGATGTGACCATCCTGTTTTATTGTTGCTGTCAATTTTGGTAGAAGGCATTCCATCTGTGACCATCTCATCTTATTTTTCCTCAATTCTATATTTCTGAGACGAGGAATTTATATTATGCATCCTATTAAATAAATCTTTTTATGTTGACATTACCTGTTCAGGTGCACGGTGTGCCACACACCAGGGTAAGACTGAATATTAGACATCCTGAGCAATCAAATCACCTCTTTGCATGTGTATATATATATATCTATATATATGCATATATATATATATATATATATATATATATATA
>NC_069003.1:9719189-9719748 GCF_001194135.2 Octopus bimaculoides
TATATATATATATATATATGTCTGTGTGTGTATGTGGGTAAATGTAAATAAATATGTGTATGTGTGTGTGCGTGTATGTGTTTGGATGTGTGGGTGCCTCTTTGTGTTGACAACCAGTGTTGGTTTGTTTATGTCACCATAACTTAGCAAAGGCTTTACAGAGATAGAAATATGCAGCATAGAGTGGGACTGGATAGGTGGAGCAGATGAAGGAAGATGAGAAATGAGAGGAAGGGTACCATAACTATAAGGGAGAGGGGAGAGATTGAGTTGGAAAGAGACATAATGAGGAGAGAGAGAGGGGGGGAGTGAAAGAGAGAGAGAATGAGGAGAAAAGATAACTGACGAGAACCAGATGAATGGAAATGAAGAATTTATATGGAATGGAATGTCAAAATGGGAATCGTTTGGCTTCTTGAAAAGAGTGAGAGAGAGAGAGAGTGTTGATAGGGTCTGTTGTATAGCAGCAGTTCTTATAAGTTGGGAACAGTGGGAGGGACATGTCCTTGACAAGGTGTAAGTGGTGAAGCAGGATTGGGTAGATGAAATGATAATGGAG
>NC_069003.1:9719758-9720775 GCF_001194135.2 Octopus bimaculoides
TGGTGGTGTCGTGATGAACTGGTAAGGTTTCTGTGTGTTTTCAGTTGTATGTATGTGTGTGTCTGTATACATATCTATTTTGTGTGTACATATATATATGTGTGTGTATATTTGTATGTATATATTACATGGACAGGTACATATAGCTATGTGAGGGGTGTTTGTTTATATAATAATAATAATAATAATAATGATAATGATGATAAAAATAGTATTTGGGAATCTTTTAATGTTCGTTGTTATGCATGTAAAATATTCATTTTTGACTATATGTATGCACACACGTGTGTATATATATGTGTGTTAGTACATATATATGTGTGTGTGTCTACATATATATGAGTAATGTTTGTGTGTGTGTGTGTGTGTGTGCGCGCTTAATATATATGTAGATACAGATGCATATTTTTGGTATATATGTGGATACACATACACACACATATATACATATACACACATATACATTTGTTGATGTCCTTCAAGCAGTCTTCGACTTTTTTCTATCCAAAAGGGTTTTCCAGCCCAATATTTACTTGCTGTTATTTCTAGCATTACTTGTGCTTTGAGATATTCCAATAAAGAATATATATACATAATAGGTGCTGGAGTGACTGTGTGGTAAGTAGCTTGCTTGCCAACCACATGGTTCAGAGTTCAGTCCCACTGCATGGCACCTTGGGCTAGTGTCTTCTACTACAGCCTTGGGCTGACCAAAGCCTTGTGAGTGGATTTGGTAGACGGAAACTGGAAGAAGCCCATCATATTTACTCTCTTACTCCCTTATTAGTTTCAGTCATTTGACTGTGGCCATGCTGGAGCACCACCTCTAGTCAAGCAAATCGACCCCAGGACATATTCTTTGTAAGCCTAGTACTTATTCTATCCATCTCTTTTGCCGAACCGCTAAGTTACGGCGATGTAAACACACCAGCATCGGTTGTCAAGCGATGTTGGGAGGACAAACACAGACACACACATACATACATGCATATATATACATATATACGATGGGCTTCT
>NC_069003.1:9721310-9725201 GCF_001194135.2 Octopus bimaculoides
ATTTTTTGGGGGGAAATAAGCGCATGGCCCTTTGTATGGCTTGTGAAAATGGCTCTGACTTCTTGGCACTGAAACAACAAACAAGACTTCATCTCCAAAGGTTTAAATAGACTAATATAATGAGAGGAAAATATAATGAGAGGAAAATATAATGAGAGGAAAATATAATGAGAGGAAAATATAATGAGAGGAAAAAATAATGAGAGGAAAAAATAATGAGAGGAAAATATAATGAGAGGAAAATATAATTAGAGGAAATATAATGAGAGGAAAATAGGTGAAATGGAAGGCAAAAAAAAAAGAAAGTAAATTAGAAAATTAGAGTTAGACATTTAGTGATTGAAGTGGGAGAGAATTTTCTAAAAGGTAGTTTAGAAAAAACAATCAATAGAAAGATAAAATGTGGGTATGCAGGGTGGTCAAATGGTTCATAGTGGTAAGAAGGTAAAATTGTTCAATGTGGGAAGGTAAGATAAAGGTGAAGAAGTCCCACTGTCCAAAGGAAATCCAGAGTTAGACATTAGTGGGAAGGAAATCATTAGAGAGTAAAAAATACAGATTAAATATTTGGAAGTGTGCCGGCAGGAAGTAAGTGCCGTAAAAACTTATGTAATTTATGCACTTTTTTTCCTGCAAAAATAAAAATAAACTTTAGGGGTGTGTAAATTACATGAGTAGATCGTTTCTAGAATTAAAAAAAAAATTTGTTGAAAAACGATGTACAAAACGTAAAAATTCATACCAGAAGTTGACTCATTTAATGACAGGATAGGTTTTTACGGAGAAAAATAATGGCCTAAAAATTCATAATGAAGTTGACTTTTATTTATGCTGGATGTTATAATGCTTACTTTTTCTGTATAGATTTACTAAAACTATTAAATGGTTAACTACTTTTTGAAGTCTGATGTTCATGCTGGTAAACAAGGTCCAGGCCATGTTTTACATTGCTTAGAGTTTCTACCTATTGCAATGGAACACATATTTAATTTCTCCTTCATGGTAAACGCTTCATAAGTTCTGCTCATACTGACAATAACAGTAATGACAAATTTTTAAGTTTGCTTGACATTTTATTAGTGTGAAAGGGATTAAAATTTCGATACTCTGTATCAAAGGTTCTGACGAGAATAGGCAGAAAAGAATTCTGTTTACATAATCAGTTTGATCAGTCACCTCCCACTGTCGGTTGAGTAAAGTGTCATCCAAGCTCTTGTTTATTGGTAATTAATCTTAATTTGCAATACCTGTGCATATTTATCAGCTTTGTTTTTGTTGGTAATTCTCATCAACAACTTTTCCTGTGATTGTGATTTGAGAAGACATACAGAAGTATGCTAAAGATCGGACATAATCTTTTGTGCACAAGAAATATAAAATAAAGTTTATGATAAACAACACAAATACTTTATAATCTAATAGCTTTCAATGTGATACTTGTTAAACAGAAATTATTTTTATTTAATGAAAATTTAATAAAATCTAATCATAAGTAAGTGAAATTAAACACAACTAAATTGAAAACCTTTTCCCCCTGGCTATATTGGCAATTCTAAAAACTTTTAGGTGCGAATTTTACACGAGTAGAAGCTTTTTTTAACAAATTTTATCCCTGAAAATCACTTGCATAAATTAAACAGGTGTGCAAATTACATGGGTTTTTATGGTAATTCATATTTTTCATTTAATGCAAGTCTTGAAATAAAATGAAAATTTTCATCTACAATGATAAGAATGTTTAATAAGAGTCACGTCTGTAAGGTGCCCATATTCTCTAAGACACTTCCTTTAATTTTTAAAGTTGTCAGGCTGGATTCTTTGAAAAACCAAACATACTTGGACAAACTTCTAGAAAACTGTGTTTCTGACCACTTAAAGGATTATATCATCATTGTGATTGTCATTCTACATTTGCTTTCCATGCTAGCATGGGTTAGATGGCAAAGTTTCTACAACTGGATGGCAAAGTTTCTACAGCTAGAGAGTGTAGATTATATATATTTATAAAATCTGTATCATAAATTTGTTCTTATGGTGTAAGATATGAAAATGGTGCTTTTATTTGTCTGTATTTTAGCCTCAGTAAACAAACACTTTTGAAAGACAATTACTGTCGAATGGTCAGTTGTCCAGAGCAATGCAGTTATGCTTCAGACAGAAAGAGATTATATTAGAGTGGTTGGGCTGGATTCTTTCAAAAAAACAAACAAACAAAAAAAAAAAAGACAAACGTACTTGGTCAAACCTCTAGAAAAGTGTGTCTCTGACTGCTTAAAGGATTATATATTTTTACTAAATCTCTATCATAAATTTGTTTGTATTCAGTATGGTGTAAGATATGGAAGCAGTGTTTTTATTTGTCTATATCACAGCCTCAATAAACGAACGCTTTTCGAAAGACAATTACTGTCGAATGGTCAGTTGTCCAGAGCAATGCAATTAAGTCTCAGACAGGAAGAGATACTAATATTACCGTTGCTACCAAAGTCATTTTGGAAATGGAGTGGTTAATTGAGAAGTAAACTTTTTACAATGGGATTCGCTGACTTGAACTTTGCTTCTGGAAAGATCTTGTGATATCTATGGTTTGTCGGAAAGTGAAAAGAAATTAAATTTAGAAACTCACTCTTTGGCAATATTACTTCTTTCATAGAAGCTAACACTTTCTTTTAATCTTGTTTTTCTATTCAATTTTCTCTTCCTTTCGTTTCAATCACTTTTTCTTTTCATATTCGTAAATTTAAGTAAAGTCTTTCATTCACAGTTATTTCTGCTTCTTTGGCATCTTTGTGTTCTTTTTTTCTTCTTCTTCTCTTTTTCAATATGTATATACACCCTCAGACACTCCATCTGCTCTTCAGATACTCATATTAAATCTCTTTTCTCACCTACAAACAACACTCCTTCCCACTTCCAGTCCCTTCTCATACATACATACATACACACACACATACACACATACATACATGTATGTGTGTATGTATTTATGTATGCATATAGATATTTGTATGTATATAAATATGTGTATGTGTGTATATAGATTTACGTATGCATATAGACATATAAATGTATGTATGTATGTATGTATGTATATATATATATATGTGTGTGTGTGTGTGTGTGTGCATATGGGTGTGTGCATATATATGTGTGTGTGTGTGTGTACATATATGTGTGTGTGTGTGTGTCTATGTGTCTTTATTTATCTATCTGTATATCTACATACATACATTATTTTGATAACATCTAAAAATGATACTTCTTCATTCAGTTTTGATGAATGTAGTCTTGACCAGGAGGAATTGATGTCACCAGACAGTGTCCAACAATCACGGGGTGCTTTGGCCCTGAAACACAACACCCTCCCATTGGTGGGTCAGCAGTGGTGGCCAAATCACATCTCCACCTACCTCTTAAAGGAAGTAAACAGCTCAACGTTGAACATATATAGAGTGATATCCATTTGGGTATCTGATCATGGGAATGCAAATATCTTATGCTTGATTGTGAATTTCTTATATCTTTTAGGTTGTCCTTCATTCTTGTTAAGTGGGAAGCATTTGTAGATTCATTGTCTGTGAGGAATGCTTACTTTGGCATTGTTTGGTTTTCTTCAGAGGTAACCTAATGAGGGTTGGATAAGGCTTAGATATCAGAGTCTAGCTGGGAGGTTCTGCAGCATATATATATATATATATATATATATATATATATATATTACTATTTTATTTGTTTAAGTGGTCATGCTCGAGTACTGCCTTTAGTCAAACAAATTCTTGTATCACCTGTCTGGATGTTTTGTGTTCTTGTCCCATTTTGTATTATTTATATATATATATAACCACATGGTGTGTGTGTGTGTGTTTATATACATATATATATATATATATA
>NC_069003.1:9725471-9731074 GCF_001194135.2 Octopus bimaculoides
ACACACACACACACACACACACACACACACACAACAGGCTTCTTTCAGTTTCTGTCCACCAAATCCACTCACAAGGCTTTGGTCAGCCCAACGGTATAGTAGAAGACACTTGCCCAAGGTGCCATGCAGTGGGAATGAACCCAGAACCATGTGGTTGAGAAGCAAAGCTTCTTACCATGCAGCCATGCTGGCATCTATATATATGTGTGTGTGTGTGTGTGTGTGTATCTGTGTGGAGAGAGAGAAAGAGTAAAAGAGTACTACACACACACACACACACACACACACACACACACACACATGCATATGACAATTTATGTACTGAGATGAAAAGCTGATATTGATGAGCGGTAGATTCATGGGCATTAAATCATTAGAGTGTTGGAAAAAATGTCTTGTAATATTTGTTTACAACTGAATTCAATTCCTGCCGAAGTGAACTTTTGCTTTTGTCCTTCTGGGGGTATTGATAAAATCGAATATTGGGTTTGATGTAATCAATTAATCTTCTTCCCTTAAAATTGCTGGTCTTGTACCAAAATATGAAACCATTATTATTATTATTATTATTATTATTATTATGAAGGTGGTGAGCTGGCAGAATCATTGGCATGCTGAGCAAAATGCTTAGCAGCAATTCGTCCGTTTTTACGTTCTGAGTTCAAATTCCACTGAGGTTGACTTTGCCTTTTGTCTTTCAGAGTCAGTAAAATAAGTACCAGTTGAACACTGGGGTCAATGTAATTGATTTATCTCCTCTCAAAAATTGCTAGCCTTCTGCTAAAATTTGAAACCATTATTATTATAATTTTAACTATTATAGGTGCAGGAGTGGCTGTGTGGTAAGTAGCTTGCTTACCAACCACATGGTTCTGGGTTCAGTCCCACTACTTGGCACCTTAGTCTTCTACTATAGCCTCAGGCCGACCAAAGCCTTGTGAGTGGATTTGGTAGACAGAAACTGAAAGAAGCCTGTTGCATATATATAAATATATATATGTATGTATGTATGCATGTGTGTGTATGTTTGTGTGTCTGTGTTTGTACTCCAACATCGCTTGACAACCGATGCTGGCGTGTTTACGTCCCCGTAACTTAGTGGTTCAGCAAAAGAGACTGATAGAATAAGTACTAGGCTTACAAAGAATAAGTCCTGGGGTCGATTTGCTCGACTAAAGGTGGTGCTCCAGCATGGTCACAGTCAAATGACCGAAACAAATAAAAGAGTGTTATTAAGGCGGTGAGCTTGCAGAATCGTTAGCGTTGCTGGGTGAAATGCTTTGCAGTATTTTGTCTGTCTTCACGTTCTGAGTTCAAATTCCATCAAGGTCATCTTTACCTTTCATGCTTTTGGGGTCAATAAAATAAGTACCAATTGAACACTGGGGGTTGATGGAATCAACTCTCCTCCTCCCCCAAATTGCTGCCCATGTGGCAAAATTTGACACCATTATTATTCTTCTTATTATTATTGTTATTAACTATTATTAAGGCAGCAAGCTGGCAGAATTGTTAGCGTGCTGGGCGAAATGCTTGGTGGTATTTCGTATCCGTCCTTACGTTCAGAGTTCAAATTCCACTGAGGTCGACTTTGCCTTTTATCTGTTCAGGGTTAAAAACAAAAAAGTACCAGTTGAATACTGGGATTGATGTAATCAACTCATACCCTTCTCCGAATTTCAGATCTTGTGATTATTATTATTACTACTACTACTACTACTACTACTACCGAGTGGCGGCTCGTATATAGGCACTGCGGAACTGCAGCACCCCTTATTTCCACATGATATTATTGATAACATTCAATATAATGAGTCCTTTTTTTCTTTAATTCTTTCTTTATACTTGTACATTATATAACCCCCTAGTTTATGAAAAAAATACAAAAATCCTTGTATAGAACTGTGCGCTTCACAGTTCTAGCAATGAGGTGTTTGGTTGTTGTGTGCATGCTCACATGTCCAAGATAGGAAGCTTCATGCTAGGGAGAGAGAGCATTGTGGTTCACGCAGTGCCTGTTGTAATGACACAAAACTAAATGTACTTAGTTTCACATTGTTAAATACGCTGTCACACATAAAAGGTGGTTAGCTCGGTGGCTGGGACAGATGGCAATTGAATAAACAACCAACCACTCTGTATCACGTTATCATAGTGCTTGCATGGCACAATAGTGCCGACCCTGGTGAAAGGTAGAGTTTCTTTTTGGCTCCGCGTGTGTTGTGTTTAAAAACATGTTTTATATTCCTAATGTGATGAAGTGTAGAATTAGATTATTATCCTGCTTCCAGCTACAGTGTTGCTGCCAGGATTTGAAAAATAGAGCAGATTTTCCACCCTTATTTTGTGATTTAGGTGGGATTTTTGAAAATCAAGGGGGAATTCACAGTGGTGTTCAGTGAATTAAACACTGTACCCAGCAGTGGCTCAAACACGAACTGATCAGATTTATGTATAAATTTTCTTTCTATATTTTTGTTTCCTTTTACACAATATTAATACAATGGCTAAAAATTTTCTCAAGCTGAACCCCAACTAATTTTATGTATGAGCCACCACTGCTACTACCACTGATGCAGTGTAGATGGAAAATGCATTGGAGTATTTTGTCATCTGTCAAGTCACAACAAGAACCTCCAACAGATATTACTTTCCTTAAAATATGTGCAGTCCTTAGCAAGGCTGATTTTTGCATGACACCAACCTTGTATGGTATTCCCAACCACTTTAAGATGTCTTGAAGTTTCAATGCAATTCACCCCAGTGTCCCAATCTTACATTATCTTCTCACATTCCAAACAGTCTTGTCATCTGCATTTTCAGCTCAGAGTACTTGGTGATTTTTTTTCAACCTCTTTACTCACAATATTCATGTCATTTGGTATGGCTATGTCAATGATCTGACTGTGTTTGCCTTTCTTTCTTCAGCACAACCATGTCCACTTCATGATACTCAATTACTTGTTCAGTCTGAAAATCATAATCTCAGAATATTGTTGATTTCCCATCCTCCTCCATTATTTTACTAGCCACATTCTCATACAAATTTCAGGCCTTGGGCCTATAGTAGAAAGGATTATTATTATTATGATTATTAAGGTGGCGAGGTGGCAGAATTGTTAGTATGCCTGGCACAGTGCTTAGTGGCATTTCGTCTGTCTTTATGTTCTGAGTTCAAATTCCACCTAGGTCAACTTTGCCGTTCATCTTTTCAGGGTTGATAAATTAAGTACCAATGAAACACTGGGGGCCAACATAATTGAATAGCCCCCTCCCCCAAAATTTCATACCTTGTGTCTATAGTAGAAAGGATTATTATTATTATTATTATTATTATTATTATGACAGTGATCTGAAATTTGGTGGGGAGGGGACTAGTCGATTACATTGATCCCAGGCAAAGTTGACCTTGACGGAATTTGAAGATTTCAGTGATTGGCCAAAATATTTAGCAGCATTTCTTTCAGTTTTATATTCTCAGTTAAAATTCCACTAAAGTTGACCTTTGACTTCCATCTTTTTGGGGTTCGTAAAATAAGCACCTGTTGAGAACAGGTAATTGACTAACCCCCACCTTCATAAAATTTCAGGCCTTGTGCCTATAATAGAAAGGATTATAATTAATTATCATTATCAAGGTGGCAAGCTGACAAAATCATCAGCATGCCACACAAAATGCTTAGTAATATTTTGTCTGTCTTTACGTTCTGGGTTCAAATTCTGCTGAGGTCGACTTCACCTCAAAATTTCATGCCTTGTGTCTATAGTAGAAAGAATTATTATTATCACTATTACTATTGCTATGTTCTGAGTTCAAATTCTGCTGAGGTCAACTTTACCTTTCAACCTTTCAGGGTCGATAAATTAAGTACCAGTGAAACACTGGGGTCAATGTAATCAATTAGTCCCCCTCCCACCAAATTTCAGGCCTTGTTCCTTTAGTAGAAAGGATTATTATTTTTTTCAACCTCTTTACTCACAATATTAATGTCATTTGGTATGGCTATGTCAATGATCTGACAGCGTTTGCCTTTCTTTCTTCAGCACAACCATGTCCACTTCGTGATACTTAATTACTTGTTCAGTCTGAAAATCATAATCCCAGAATATCGTTGCTTTCCCATCCTCCTCCATTATTTTGCTAACCACATTCTCATATAAATTTCAGGCCTTTTTCCTATAGTAGAAAGGATCATTATTATAATTATTAAGGTGGCGAGGTGGCAGAATTGTTAGTATGCCTGGCACAATGCTTAGTGGCATTTCATCTGTCTTTATGTTCTGAGTTCAAATTCCACCGAGGTCAACTTTGCCGTTCGTCTTTCCAGGGTTGACAAATTCCACTAGTGAGACGTGTGTTTTTCTTGTCATATCAATCAAAAAAAAAAAAAATCAAATGCGCCCTTTTTTTTAAAGCCTAGCCAGGCTCATGGGCCTGGTTTCCCAATTTCAATGGCGTATGTGTTCCCCAGCTGGACGGGACACCAGTTCATTGCAGCGTTACCCATTTTTGCCAGCTGAGTGGACTGGAGCAACGAGAAATGAAGTGTTTTGCTCAAGAACACAACACGTCGCCCGGTCCAGGAATCGAAACCACAATCTTACCATCATGATGCTGACACCCTAACCACTAGGCAATGCGCCTCCACTTTTCTTGTAGTATACTATATTTATCTAGTAATCCTTTGAACCTACGGGTACATTTTAGTGGTTATGATTTTGTTTGCCTGAAATACACCTGGACAGTGCAAAGGTAGGTGTTATATGATTCCATGTTTATGGCTAGCTAATTTTCAGCCATTAACCCAAAATCCACACATCCACCCATTTTTGCATCCTTCAGTGTTTACAGCCAAAGGAATTCGTGCCCACTAAATGGCATTCCCAGGTTCAAAAGATTAATTACCTTGTTGGCTGTCTGTGAACTGTAGTTAACCCTTTCGTTACTGTATTTATTTTGAGATGCTCTGTGTTTCTTTCAATTACTTTAAATATAACAAAGAATTTAGTAAAATAACTAAGCTATCATTCAGCTAATGTTAGGAACAGAAATTGTGACTAAGGTTAGGTGGAAGATTTTAATTCAGAACTTTTGAAAACAAGACATATGTACTCAGAGCCAGAGCTGGTTTCAGCTGGGTTGGTAACAAAAAGGTTAAAAATATCATGGTGACTTTAAGCCTTTTGTTACCTTATTTCTGTTGAGATGCTCTGTGTTTCTTTCAATTGCTTTAAATATAACAAAGAATTTAGTAAACTAACTTAGTAATCATTCAGCTAGTGTTAGGAACATAAATTATGACTAAGGTTTGGTGGAAGATTTTAATTCAGAACTTATGAAAACAAGACATTTGTACTACAGAGCCAGAGCCGGTTTTAGCTGGGTTGGTGATGAAAGGGTTAAACATTGTCATTATTTGACTTCTCTGTCATCATCGCTTTAACGTCCACTTCTCCATGCTTGCATGGGTTGGAGGGAATTTATTGAGACAGACTTTCTATGGTTAGATACCAGGCAGAATTCTTCTTTATACATGGCATATAACACCTCATAACCGATTTTGCTTTTTGGAATTTTCAGAAAATATTTGCGAATTTGTATT
>NC_069003.1:9732097-9732703 GCF_001194135.2 Octopus bimaculoides
GTGGGGTGGGGTGGGGGTAAGATGACTGCATCAACCCCAGTGCTTGACTGCTACTTATTTTCTTGACCCAGAAAGGATGAAAGACAAAGTCGACATTGGCAGAATTTGAACTCAGATCATTAAGATAGATGAAATGTTGCAAAGCATTTTGTCTGGCATTGTCTTTTGCATTTGATTTGCTATATACAGGCTTCCACACAGTTTCCATTTATTGAACTTACAAGGCACTGGTTGGTCTGGAACTATAGTAGTAGACACTTGCCCAAGGTGCCACACAGGGAGTCTGAACCCAAATACCTGTATGGTTGGGAAGCAAGCTTCTAACCCACACCAGCCAGTGGAGGCGCAATGGCACAGTGGTTAGGGCAGCGGACTCGCGGTCATAGGATCGCGGTTTCGACTCCCAGACCGGGTGTTGTGAGTGTTTATTGAGCGAAAACACCTAAAGCTCCACAAGGCTCTGGCAGGGGATGGTGGCGAACCCTGCTGTACTCTTCCACCACAACTTTCTCTCTCTCTTACTTCCTGTTTCTGTTGTGCCTGTAATTGAAAGGGTCAGCCTTGTCACACTGTGTCACACTGAATATCCCTGAGAACTACGTTAAG
>NC_069003.1:9733588-9734550 GCF_001194135.2 Octopus bimaculoides
CATATTTTGATTCGTTTAAACCGTTGTGGAATTACTAGTAGAGGTTTTTACAAATGAAAGAACTATTTGTAGCGATTTTTTGTTTATTTAATTTTTCTTCTTTTTTTTTGTAATGTAAGGGACAGACTGACAGAGAGAGAGAGAGAGTGGGGGTTTTAGGAAGGATATAGTGGAGTAAAGTGACCTCCTGGCTCCATCACCACCACCATCATCACACCCCCACCATCAGTATGTTAATGATAATTGCTGGTTTAGCTTGACTGTCCCTTGAGATGGGGTTGAGATGGGTTTAGGGACAATGAAAGGCCAAGTGAAATCACACACACACACACACGCATGCATGCATTTTCTCTCTGTCCAAAGAGAGATTTGAATTTTGGAAAAGTAGGGGATTGAAAAAAAAAAAAGAAAAAGGGATACCAAATAGTAAAGGCATGTCACCCTAAGATCTCATTGCCCTTGTATACTAAAAAAAAGGGGAGGTTTAAGATAGAATTCACAGATGTTTTGGGATGTGTCATCAGTGATGTTTCTGATGCTTCAAGACTGTCGACACTAGACACCCCCTCCCTTACCCCGTTGACTGACCCAAATGAGGATTGATGAAGTCCCATCTTGCAACCCAGCAACAACAAACCACTTGTCTGCCCAAAGAAGGATTTGAACTTGAGCAAATTAGGGGACTAGAAGCAAAGACCAAAAACTTGCAGTCAAACTACTCTCTTTTACTTGTTTCTGCAGCTATGCTGGAGCACGGCCTTTTAGTCGAGCAAATTGACCCCAGGACTTATTCTTTGTAAGCCTAGTACTTAATCTATCGGTCTCTTTTTTGCCGAACTGCTAAGTTACGGGGACGTAAACACACCAGCATCGGTTGTCAAGCGATGGTGGGGGGACAAACATACATATATATATATATATATATATATATATATATGCATATATACGACGGGCTTCTTTCA
>NC_069003.1:9735282-9736831 GCF_001194135.2 Octopus bimaculoides
TATATATATATAGTGTGTGTGTTGCTGTTGCATTTTTCTGTTACCTTATTAGTCTGTTAGGACAGCAGTAATGACTATAATAACTGCTTATTAATTAAGTGAAAGCAGTTAACTGAGGAGCTAAACTCTAATTATGGTATAAGTGGTAATGGTGAGGGGGGGGGGTGAAATTCGGCAACCTTATTGTAGCACATGGAGGAACTAAATCTCAGTACTCCAAATTATTAACAAAAACAAAAGAACTGACAGTGCATCGCTTTCTGAAATGCTTCACAGCAACGCCTCCATGTGGTACATATTTACAATTAAATGAACTGTCGATTTTTACTTAACTATGAGGAATAACCTCACCCAGCCCCACCTCCAGTCATTCAATGGCTATGTACTAGTTGCACCACCCCACAGTGCCTATTTACAAGTAAATGCACTGAGACAGTGAGAGTTGATCTTGAGGAACACAGTGCAGCTCATCTTTCATTAGATAAACTGACAACTCTTAAAGTATGATGGTAATGTTCCTATTCAACAATTATTCATTGCCCATCTGCTAGTTGTACCTATTTACAAGTAAATGCACTGAGCCAGTGAGAGTTGATCTTAGAGGAACATAGTGCAGCTCATCTTTCAGTAGATAACCAGACTGATGGCTCTTAGGCATGGTGAGAAACACCCCCACCCAACAATTGCCTATTTGCTAGTTGTACTGCCACACACTACCTATTTACAAGTAGATGCACTGAGCTAGTGAGAGGTAAAGTAATCTTTGCTCAATAGATATCAAATTATTGACTCTAATTTTTGCACAGTGGGTCCATAACTCCCTAATCATCACTTACATGCCAGTAGTAAAGCCTCTTAATAATTAAAAAATAAGAAATTTCTATCACCCCTTAGAAAGAATTTTGCTTAATTTACAAATCTCTCTCTCTCCATTGTTTATTAAATCTCCACTCTCTCTCTCTCATATATATACATATATATATAAAAGAAAATTGAAGTTTAATTATTTTCACAAGGCAGTTCTCCTTCATCCATTCATCATCGAAGGAGCAATTTAATTACAATGACTCATCAGTGTTCATGATATATATATATAGATTTATATACACACACATATATATACCATTTTTTGTGTTTGTATGTAACATGTATGTAGATGTAAATGGAAATGAATAAAAAACAATTTTTTAATCAACTAAAAAAAAAAGAAAGGCTAAAAAAATATATAAATGGTAGAAAATATTAAAAAAAACAATTCAAAATAAAGAAAATAAATTTTGAACTGAACCCTGAAAGAACAGAATTTATATATATTTTTTAGGGATTAATCGGTGGGTATGCAGGAGGGAGGAACGGAGGGTTTTTTAAATTTTTTATTTGCTGGACCCAACAGTGTTTATATATATATATATATATATAGTGTTTTTGATTGATTTTCTTTGATTGATTGATTGGTTATTATGATAATTTGATTTTGACCTTTTTTTTTGTTTTATAATTTTTTTTTTTGAAAATTTTTTTTTCCTGATATTTTGAAAGAATGGTGGTG
>NC_069003.1:9739548-9744649 GCF_001194135.2 Octopus bimaculoides
TAGTGGTTCGGCAAAAGAGACCGATAGAATAAGTACTAAGCTCACATACAATAAGTCCTGGGGTCGATTTGCTCGACTAAAGGTGGTGCTCCATCATGGCCACAGTCAAATGACTGAAACAAACAAAAGACTAAAAGAATATATATATATGAGTGTCTTTGAGTCTGCGTTTATCCATCCGCCATCACTTGACAACTGAGGCTACGCTGACAGCCAACATAGCAACACAGGTCACACGACACAACAAACTAGCTTAGAATAGTGACCTCATCAGGGTGAAAGCGTCAGTAGATGATAGGAAAGTTATGCTTGAGTCACCAAAGTGTGAAGTCTCTCTCTTTGCTCAATACCTAGTTTGTGTTGGTAAAATGTAGAATGTTCCAGAAGAGACGTTTTCTGGAGAGGGGAGCTAAGCCCACCTGTCCTTCCCCCACTGTAACATCTGCCACCGCCCTTGCTACTTACCTCATCTGTATTGAGAAGTACATCTTCATCCAAACTGAACACAGCATCTGTTTCTACATCTCTGTAGGGGAAGAACCGTGCACTGATGGACTGTAAGAGATAATGGTAATAACATTGTAATGATAGTAATAATAATAATGTTAAGGATAGTAGTACTGACAGAAGAATGAGAATTGTAATGAGTGAAGACAGTGGCAATGATAGCTGTAAGGACAATGGTAATGATAGCATGATGATAGAGGTAATGACATAAGTAATAACAGGGTAATGATAGGGGTAATATCAGTGCAATGTAATGACAGTGACAATAACAGTGCCAATGTTAATGGCAAAACAGTGGTAAGGACTGATAATGATACAGAAATGAGTGGTAATGATAATATGATGAGAGTAGTAAGGAGAGCATAATGAATGGTAATGACTTAATAACAATATAATGATAATAGAGTCAACGTTAGTGGTTGTAACAGGGCAATGAGAATTGTAATGAAAGTGGTAATAACTGTACAGAAAAAGTGGCAATGATAGTAGAAGTAACAGTGGTAATGAGTGTGGTAAGGACAGCATAATGAGAGTGACAATGACGGGGTAATGACAATGGTAAAGTCAATAGTAATAATAGGGCAATGAGAGTTGTAATGATAGAGGTAATAACATTATAATGATAGTGATAATAATTATTTCTTTATTGCCCACAGGGGGCTAAACATAGAGGGGACACACAAGGACAGACAAAGGAATTAAGTTGATTACTTTGACCCCAGTGCGTAACTGGTACTTAAGGAGTAAAAGAGTCAGAGAGATAAAGAGAGAGAGAAAAGGTATGGATACAAACCTTGATATTTCTAGTCTTGACCAGAATAGGGACAGCAAGATCTGAAGGCCACTTGCGGGGAGGAGGGGGAGAAACATCACAGTGCCAGATAACTAAAATCTAAAAACAGAAAAA
The DNA here is from genome assembly GCF_001194135.2 of Octopus bimaculoides. Taxonomy (NCBI): domain Eukaryota; kingdom Metazoa; phylum Mollusca; class Cephalopoda; order Octopoda; family Octopodidae; genus Octopus; species Octopus bimaculoides. The sequence continues at coordinate 9,740,963 of NC_069003.1, forward strand.
AAAAAGAATAAAATAAACAAAAACAAATATACAACAGAGTAATCATACTGATATCTGAACTGTCTCTATCTCAATATCCCCCTACTAAAATTGGACTCTTCCTGCTTCTTACCCCTCTATATGTATGTATGATAGTGGCAAAGAATAAGAATGAATACTCAATATGTTCTGCCCACCTTGAGGATTTACTTACAGTGGTGTGTTGGGTTCTTGAGCAAAACACTTTATTTCATGTTGCTCCAGTTCACTCAGCCGTATTATTATTATTATTATTCATATATTTGTGAGTATAAAACCGACTTTTGCATGTAATTCTATGTACTGCACATGCACCTTTGATGAGTTGTAATGCACCTGAGCACTATACGCAGTAATTTCTTTATTTTTATTAAATGGGTAAACCTATGATGGATTAGCCATCCAATTAGGGGTGAATGCTGGCCAGCTCACCCAGCCAGTGGGGCCCAAAAAGGTAAAGGGTTTCCCAGTTTCGATGGCGTATACATTCTCCATCCGGATGGGACATCAATCCATCGCAGGATTACTCATTTTTGCCAGCTGAGTGAAACAAGTAAAAGAGAGTAAAAGTGTATATATATATATATATATATATATATATATTTCATTCCCTTCAAAATTGCTCTTAACTATGTTTTGGACGTTTTGACTGCTCTTTCTAGTAATGCTAGGCAACCTGTAAAGGCTCGCCTCTTAGTACTTAAATGTACACTAATTTATATACACACACACACATATATCTTCTATAAATTACATATATCATCTCTCTGTATCATATATGTGTATACACACATCATCTATAAATCACTTATGTATATCATCTCTCTCTGTGTCTATGTATGCATGTATGTCATTATTCAGTTTCATTTCAAGATATCTTGCCATATGTATGTATGTATGTACATATTTTTCTCTCTCTATATACACACACATATATACACTGGTAAATCATTACAACTAATCAAATTTCTTGTTGAAATCTACCAATAATAGAAATGCCAATATTTACGCTCAAAGACACTAATTATGACAACTGTGTAAACATTACCAATGTGTCAGTCAGTAAGACTGTGGTTGTTCATGTCAGGAGGAGTGGTCATGGCAGGGCATTTGAATGATTGGAAATATTTGATGATGATGATGATGCTATTGTAGTGGTGGGGGGGTTATTAGCCCAAGGTTATGTCTGACCCCAACATTGGTCAAAAATACTCCAGATGGGACTGTATTCACCTTTGTTTTCAGGAATAATGTACCTAGGACGACATTATCAAGTGTGTCATGGTTGTTTAGCCATCGGTCATTTGATCTAACTGACCACAGGTCAAAGATGTTTGAGCCATAAATTATTAAGTCTTTGTTTTTTTGGCATAATGTATTTAGGACTACATTATCAAATATGTTCTCCTGTTTATTGTGGTGTTTTTTTGGTCACTGGTCATCTCTGACCCAACAGACCAAATGGTCAAAGATGCTTCATCTCTGATACAACGTTTCGGCTGATATAGCCTCCAGCCTTCATCAGGTGTCTTGGGGAAATTTCGAACCTGGGTTCACATATCCTAAGGTATTTTTCGATATTATTATTACTATTATTATTATTGTTCCGGTCACTGCATGGAATCGAACTCGGAACTCTTAACCACAATGCCATGGGGTTAGTAGCGCGCGCTCTTAACCACTATGCCATATGGCGTAGTGGTTAAGAGTGCGGGCTACTAACCCCAAGATTCCGAGTTTGATTCCAAGCAGTGACCTGAACAAAAATAATAACAACATCGAAAATACCTTAGGAATGAGAATACAGGTTTGAAATGTCCCCAAGACACCTGATGAAGGCTGGAGGGTATATCAGCCGAAACGTTGTGTTAACAACAAACAAGATGAGGACAAATATCCGTCAAATGTAAATAATGTACATAATTCCTCATCTCTTAAATATAGAACTGTAAGACACACACATATATGACAGGCTTCTTTCAGTTTCTGTCAAAATCCACTCACAAGGCTTCATGGTGTAGGATTGAACTGTAAACTACATGGCCACACGGCTGGAAAGCAAGTAATGCAATAAGGATGAAAGAAGGACATAGTTTTTACCTTATGTACATAAGCAGACTTGGCAACATTTCGTACCAGTCGAAACAATGGTGAAGAAGAAGATGTCACAGGCGTGACAACGTATATTATAGCTGTGAATTGGGATGACGGCTCACGGCCAAGCTGTCTATAATAAAAAGGATATGTTATGGCGGCATCCGAATATTCTGGCATGATGAAGTGGGCGCCAGGCATGCTATTCCATAGCATTAAGTTACGGGCCATACTTGTGTAAATTCGGTCTTTGAGGATCTGGAACGACAAAAGGAAAAGAAAATAATATAAATAAATAAATATAATGAAATAGGATAAAGACATGTTTTAATCCTTTAACATTTAAGCTGACAATATCAAACCCAGATATTCTGCTTGCTTTATGTTCAAACCAACCAGATCTGGCCTCTCACTCCTACCTTACAATGTCATTCTAAAAATAAACAACCACATCATTAAAATCTCAAAGGCAATGCATGATTAATTCCAGACAATGTGAATAAATAAGCATTACTTATTACAGAGTAATCTAAATGTTAAAGGGTTAAATCAGCCATGTCTGACTTTGATATTGTACCTGTTTAAGGTTCAAACCAACCAGATCTGGCCTCTCACACTCATCCTGCAATGTCATTCTAAAAATAAACAACCATAGGCATAGGAGTGGCTGTGTGGTAAGTAGCTTGCTTACCAACCACATGGTTCCGGGTTCAGTCCCACTGCGTGGCATCTTGGGCAAGTGTCTTCTACTATAGCCTCGAGCCAACCAAAGCCTTGTGAGTGGATTTCGTAGACGGAAACTGAAAGAAGCCTGTCGTATATATGTATATATATATATATATATATGTGTGTGTGTGTTTGTGTGTCTGTGTTTGTCCCCCCAACATTGCTTGACAACCGATGCTGGTGTGTTTACGTCCCCCGTAAAGAGACGGATAGAATAAGTACTAGGCTTACAAAGAATAAGTCCTGGGGTTGATTAGCTCGACTAAAAAAGCGGTGCTCCAGCATGGCCACAGTCAAATGACTGAAACGAGTAAAAGAGTACGTGTATGTGTGTGCATGTGGGAGGGGTGTGTGCACAAGTGGTGCCTCTTTTGCTGTACATCAACCACCATTACCACTACTACCACCAATACTACTACTACTACTACCACTACTACCACTACTACTACTAAATGCTCACAGCAATAAACACAAAAAACACAGAGTTGAGGAAATACATCAACTCAAAAACAAACATCACACAAAACGACATTAAAACATATAACCACCCATACACAACACCAGAACACACCATTATCTCACCAACATTGCACCACACACTAAAATCCCTCTACCCCCCAATGCGGTAGGGAAAGGTGGGGTGTCAAAAATATCTGTCTAAAAAAAAATTGTGCAGCAGCCTCCTTGGTGGAAAGTCAAAGGAAGAAACTAGACTTTCGAACGGTAAGTAGCTTACTACTACTACTACAGTTACTACTACTACTACTACTACTACTATATGTATATATATTTTTAACCTTAGCTCTATAAGATGTACCCGGTGCAAGCTATGGACACATAAGAGGTGCA
>NC_069003.1:9744749-9746955 GCF_001194135.2 Octopus bimaculoides
TATGTGTTTCAGCCAAGTGGCTGCGGTCATGCTGGTGCAATATATATATACAGATAATGATGTGTGTGTGTGTGTATAACGCGTGTTTTCACACACACACACACACACAGGAAGTGAATATAATTACAGAGCTTACGCTACGGCTGTGATTACACTCTGAGTCAACACGGAAGGAGATTTGGTTGAACAACTCAATAAAGGGGTCTCTTTATGCAGTCAGTCACCATGCTAGAAATAACAGTCAAACCTCCTTTAAAATCCACCCATCTTCATAATATCTTGGTAGTAGATCCACAGCTATATTCATGGAGAAACTTTAATAGAGGTTCATATATTCTTTATTTTTCTTGTTTTTTTTTTCTTTGTTTGTTTCACTCATTAGACTGTGATCCTGTTAAGGCATTACTTTGAAGAACTTATTCAAACAAGTCAACCCCACTAGTTATTTTGGGGGGCTTGGGACTTATTCTATCAGTCTCTTTTGCCAATCCGCTAAGTTACAGGGACATAAACACACCAACACCAGTTGTCAAGTGACGGTGGGGAACAAACACAGCACACACACACACACACACACACACACACACACACACACACACAAATATATATGGGCGTCTTTCAGTTTCCATCTACCAAATCCACCCACAAGGCTTTGGGTTGGATCGAGGCTATAGTAGAAGACACTTGCCCAAGGTGCTACACAGAGGGACTGAACCTGGAACCATGAGGTTGGGAAACAAACTTCCTACCACACAGCTACACTTGCACCTGTAATATGGGAATGTCAAACACATGGCCCTTCAGCCCCTTTCAAGCACAACTGTGGCTTGCAAGTGTTGTAGTTTAGCAGTTTAAAAGCAGGGAGCCCCAAAAGTTTTTAACAATAAAAATGATTGATAATAATTCTATTAATAAATATAGGATTATTGATGAGCAAGTAAAAGGGTTTAAAAGATTTTTACTTAATAATACTTAATAATGAATGAGACTTTTGGTGATGTGCTGTGCTTAAGAAGACACATCAAGCTAAGCGAAATCTTAGTCATAGCCAGTGCTGGTAACACATGAAGGACAACTGTGCCGGGTACACATGAGAAGCACCCATGCCAGTGACATACCAAAGGCACCCACGCTAGTGACATGTAAAAGGCACCCAGTACACTGTTGGGGTGAGAGTCATAAGGACTCTGCTGAGATGGACTGTGTTCTTTATTCTTTTGGGTTGATAAAATAAGTACCAGTCTAGCAGTGGAGTCGATATAATCACCTAACCCCTCCCTAAAATTTCAGGTCTTGTGTCCATAGTAGAAAGAATTATTATTATTATTATTATTATTATTATTAACAAGTTGGTTAACATGTGATCAACTTAACTCCTTCCCTAAAATTGCTGGTCTTGTACCAAAATTTGAGACCATTATTATTATTATTATTATTATTATCCTCATTACTACTACTACTACTACTATAATTATTATTTTCATCATTACTACTACTACTATTATTATTGTTATCATCATCAGCATTATTCTGCCTCGTGTGCATTTTATTTACGGTTGTTATACAATATCATAGCAACAGCAACACTTCTGGAGTTGGAATCATCATTTATCCATAATTTAGATTAAAAGAAAAGAAAAATTATTAATATAAACAGCATCCATGATATTAGTTAAATTTTTTTTTTTTAAGTAAATTATTAAATTTATATAAATAAATCTTGTTAAAGTGGAATAATTTTTGGTTGTTTTACAGACTTTAGCTCTGAACAATTCGTTATTTTATTAAAAAAGAAAGAATATTATAGGAATATTATTACTGTTATTATTATTATTATTATTATTAAGGGGAGGATGAAAAATCGCTAATTTTAGCAAGAAACCATGTGTATCGGCAATGCATAATGCTTTTCATTCTTGAGAGAAATAAATTTCAAGACTAGTGTGTATCTGTTGTTTACCTTCCTCTTGTTGTTGTTGTTGTGTTATTGTTTTATAAATTAAATCTGTTGCTGTTTTAAAAATAAGGCATGTACATAGTTTGTTCTGTTTCCCATTTTTATTGTTGTTTTTAATGTCAAAAGATGAGCAGCACACTACATTATGAAGTACATTATCATTATCTGGAAGCAAAATTACTATTTATTTGCATAAACAGAGAGAAATTGCACTGATATATATGTGTGTGTGTGTGTGTGTGTGTGTGT
>NC_069003.1:9748474-9749034 GCF_001194135.2 Octopus bimaculoides
CCAGGGATGTTCTTTCACTTTTGAAGCGTCCATGCCACTCGAAACATTGTGTACAACCCATTGACTTATCACTGTACGATTGCCGAAGCATACTCAATGTCTCTGTAGGAGACTTCCCAAGTTTAATGCAAAATTTCACATTGACACTTTGTCTCTGTTCATGTCAAAATCACAGACTACAGTATACATGTGATCACAAAAAACACAAATTTCACAACTTGCAAAGTAAACATAGTAATGTCACTCAGTACACTGCTAGACTCTCTTTGTGCATGCAGCCATGTGCTGTCATCTGTTGATGACAGGAGTGGCTGTGTCGTAAGTAGCTTGCTTACCAACCACATGGTTCCAGGTTCAGTCCCACTGCGTGGCACCTTGGACAAGTGTCTTCTACTATAGCCTCGGGCCGACCAAAGCCTTGTGAGTGGATTTGGTAGACGGAAACTGAAAGAAGCCCGTCGTATATATGTATATATATATATTTGTGTTTGTGTGTTTGTGTTTGTCCTCTTAGCATTGCTTGACAACCGATGCTGGTGTGTTTACGTCCCCGTAACTTA
>NC_069003.1:9749685-9753517 GCF_001194135.2 Octopus bimaculoides
ATATATATATATATATATATATATATATATATATATATATATATATATATATATACACAAATATCTCTGATCACGAATAGATCATGCTTTATATATATCTATATGTACATATATATATAAAGCATGATTTATTCATCATCAGAGTTGTTAAAAAAACTGAGGTATATATACATATATGAGCATGTATGCACATATGTATCCATGTGTGCATTTGGAAAATATGAGAAAGATGTAATAAAAGACATGTGTGTATTTGTGTATGTATATATGTATATGTGTGTGAATATATATACATGTATATATATATAAATATATACACACACACGCACACAGACAGAGGGACAGAGGATGAGTGAAAGAGAGAGAGTGAAATAATTTATTTGCTTTTGTTTACATTTGACAATCGGAAAATTTTTATCCTTCTCTTCCTTTATTTTTCACTTTTTTTGGTGGTGGGGGGAATAAATATGATTTATTAATACCAAAAACTAATTTCCGAGATAAACTTAACCTAATTTCGGTGCATTATGCGAAAATTTAAAATAGCTCAACTCAACTTTGAAATAAATTAGTAAAGGAAATTTAGCAATCTGAAATTATTTTTGTTTTTCTCTTTCTGTTTATCAACGTCATTATTATTATTATTATTATTATTATTATTATTATTATAGCTGTTGTTGGTTATAGCTTATCATGAGTAAAGATCCCTGCTTTAAAAATTGTTAATTGATAATTGAAAAAAACACAGTATTCCTAAAAAATATTACAAGTTCTTCATATATATATCTGTAGGTAAAATTGAAAATATGCTTTCCTTGTTCTAATGATCACTCACACAAAATATACAATATTGTGCTTTACCAGTAAAATATAGGACAGGAACATTGCATTTCTATAGCATAAAATAGAACCACATAGATTTATGTTCTGTCCCATTGCATGGTACCTGGGGTAAATGTCTTCTACTAAACACCTTGGGCCAACCAAAGCCTTCTGAGTGGATTTGGTAGAGGAAAACTGAAAGTAACTTACCATATATATCTATATGGTAGGTGCAGGCATGTCTGTGTAGTAAGAAGATTGCTTCTCAACCACAGGGTTCTGAGTTCAGTCCCACTGCGTGGCATCTTGGGCAAGAGTCTTCCACTATAGCCTCGGGCCAACCAATGCCTTGTGAGTGGATTTGTAGATGGAAACTGAAAGAAGCCCATCGTATATATATACATATATATATATATGTATATGTTTGTGTGTCTATGTTTGTCCCTCCACCATCACTTAACAACTGATGTTGGTGTGTTTGCATCTCCGTAACTTAGTGGTTCACCAAAAAGAGACAAATAGAATAAGTATTACTGGAGTTGATTCATTCAACTGAAAATTCTTCAAGGCAGTGTCCCAGCATGGTCACAGTCTAATGACTGAAACAAGTAAACAATAAAAGAATTATGTTGGCATATATCTTAATATATTGTATTATTCTTTTCTACTCTAGGCACAAGGCCCAAAATTTTTTGTTGGGGAGGCTAGTTAATTAGATTGACCCCAGTACACAACTGGTACTTAATTTATCGACCCCGAAGGATGAATGGCAAAGTCAACCTTGGTGGAATTTGAACTCAGAACATAAAGACAGATGATATACCACTAAGCATCTCACCTGGCATGCTAACATTTCTGCCAGCCTAAGATTTGCAGGTGATTTGTCACAGGGAAACAGAAAGAAGCCTGCTGTATATGTGTGTGTGTGTGTGTGTGTGTGTGTGTGTGCGCATGAATGTGTGTGTGCGTGTCTGTCTTTGTATTCTCTCCACCATGGCTTGACAACCAATGTTGGTGTGTTTACATCACCATAACTTAGCAGTTCAACAAAACGGAACAATAGAATAAATACCAGGCTTAAAAAAAACAAAAATAAGTACAGGGATCAATTTATTGAAATAAAAATTCTTCAAGGTGGTGCTCCAGCATGGCCAGTCTAATGACTGGAACGAATGAAACAAAAAAAATACATGTATGAATGCAAGCATGCATATACATGTGTATGCATGCATGCATGTATGTATGTATGTATGTATGTATGTATGTATGTATGTATGTATGTATGTATGCATGCTTATCTGTGTGAGAGTGTGTGTGTGTGTGTTTTTGTTTCTGTACCTTGACATTGGATGATAGTCGTAAATGAGAGTCACTGTCATACAAGCAGTGTCATTCATTTTCAGTATGCTGCGAAAGCATGCCTGGTTATGGGGGCAGGAGTGGAAATTTACCTTGCTTGGGAAAAAAAGGTGAGGGTTAATGACATCAAGGACTGTCATCAGGCTGTACAAAATCTGCCTACATAAACTCTGTCCAACTTATGGAAACATGGAAAAGCAGACATTAGAGTGATGATGATGCTGATGGTGGTGGTGATGATGATGTATACATATAAGGCACCAACATTCTCAAATGTTGGATGAAAATTTCTTAAATGCAATAAGGTAAGTATTCTACTTTATTTTACTTTAGATTATTCTATTTCATTCAATTTCATTGGGAATTTTGAAGACATTCTGTACCTGTATATAAATAAACTAAGAGACAATTCCTTCATTTCTTCTGACTAACTTCATTATTATTATTGCTGTTACAATATACTATACTGAAATCATTTTATTCCTATGGATATATATATATATATATATATATATATATATATATATATATATATATATATATATATATATAATCAGTAGTTCGCATATCAGATAAAAAAGTAATGTTTTTGAGTATTATATATTATATATATATATAATATTTATACATACAAACACACACACACATATATATATATATATATATATATACAGACATATATACATACATAGATACACACATATAAATATACATATATAGACACATATATATATATACATATATACACACACACGCATGTATATATCAATAACAAAATTTCCGCTCTGTTCGATCTTAATAACTAGTATTGAGTTATTTTATTGAATCAAGTCTAGTCTTATCTACTGTTCGATCATGATCACACACACACACACACACACACAAACATCATATGTATTGATATATATGTATATATATATATATAGATACATATATATGTACATATATATATATGTATTATATATACACATATTTATAAATATATACGTACGTTTATGCCATATAGATAGTATGATAGCTAGATAGTGGTACATTACACACATGCAAATACACACACAAAGAGTTCCTATTATATAAGAGATTATATTCTTCAGTATAATATTTACTATCATGCTATAAAATTTCTTCGTTTAGTTTGCTCTTTAAATGCTACTCTAACTTATCTTGACATTCAAATATCAAATTTTGGCATTTTAATATTTTATGAATGACCCCTGAATTTCAGTTGAAGCAAGGCCGAAATTAAGGGATTTTTTTTTTTTTACTTATTTTCTTCAGGAATCTTTATTGCTTCTTATTGTTTCCTTACCACAAAAAAAAAATAAGAAAATATCTTGGAGATTTTCGGCTCAAAAAAAAACAAAAAAAACACGAAACAAGATTAAATTTTAGTGAATTTTTTTCACGATCCTGTCACAATGAAAAATTTGTAGATACCGGAAATAAGTTTTAACTGTGCCACATTATATTTTCAATCTATTTTCTCAACTAAAATGTAAAATCGTAATTTCAGGATAAAAAAAAAAGTTTCGAAAACTTTTTTTCTGTAAAGTTGTCTGAAAAATTCCTTGTTCGTAGAGTTTCATTTACAAATTTATATCTTTTGTACAGTGTTCAATGTATTTTTATGTCTTTCTCAGTTTTTAAAAAC
>NC_069003.1:9753613-9754385 GCF_001194135.2 Octopus bimaculoides
ATTATTTACAATAGGCGTAGGAGTGGTTGTGTGGTAAGTAGCTTGCTTACCAACCACATGGTTCCAGGTTCATACCCACTGCGTGGCACCTTGGGCAAGTGTCTTCTACTATAGTCTCAGGCCGACCAAAGCCTTGTGAGTGGATTTGGTAGACGGAAACTGAAAGAAACCCATCGTATATATGTATATAAATATATATATGTATGCGTGTATATGTTTGTGTCTGTGTTTGTCCCCCCAACATCACTTGACAACCGATTGTAGTGTGGCTACATCCCCGTAACTTAGTGGTTCAGCAAAAAGCGGCCAATAGAATGAGTACTAGGCTTCCAAAGAATAAGTCCTGGGGTCGATTTGCTCGACTAAAGGTGGTGCTCCAGCATGGCCACAGTCAAATGACTGAAACAAGTAAAAGAGTAATATACTCAATATGCACCAAGGAATTCCTAACACAAATCTAGCGACAAATGTGCATTTACTGTAGACAATGCCAGGTAGTAGCTATAAGAGGTAAATGTTCTCTGCCGGCACACTACTAGGGACATACCCAAAATACAGTTTAGATGCTAAATTTTAAATTTCAAATCTGAAGTTTAATTATAACTCATAGATTTATATACAGGATGTGATGGATAAATTGTCACCATTTCATATTTTTAATTTCGCTCATGTGCATTGTTTGGTTTTGATTTTATCGACTACACAGTATAGTAGGGTCAGTTGGGCACCGTCTGTGAGAAAAACAGCACCATGACACAATTCACTCTGCAAT
>NC_069003.1:9754395-9757499 GCF_001194135.2 Octopus bimaculoides
ACAGCACCATGACACAATTCACTCTGCAATTTGGAAATGATATGCTGTACTGCCTGGCATTCATGCTGGAAGCTCCAATACAAATGGATGGTGATCACAGAACATCTGTTGGCTTGCTGTTTCCACCAAAAACATGTACCAAGAGTGATAAAAATCAAACGTCCAGTCGACATCATGGTGTTTGGATTGATCACTAGTGATGGCAACGTTATGCTTCCATTCATCTTACTACAGGACCTCACATTCAACATGAAGGCCTACATCAAGTGCCTGGAGGAGGTAGTGCTGCTTTGGGTCAAGAGGATGGAAGACCCTATGTCTGGCAACAGGACTCTGCACCATGTCACGCAAGCAGGAGAACTCAGTCATGACTGTCAGACAATTTCTGTGACCACATCACTCCTAACATCTAGCCACTTCACACCGCAGACAGCAACCCCTTGATTATTATATGTGGGGCACAGATGAGCAAGGGACCAACAGAACTCCTTGCAACACCAAAGATGAACTGAAGGCAAGGATTATGGCAGCATTCACCAACTTAAACAAGGTGAGCATCCAGAAGAGTTGCAAGAGATTCCGAAGTTGTCTAGAGGCCGTGGTTGAAAACCAATGGCGATTTTATTGAATAAATTTACTCTTTAGTATTTCAAGATATTTTTATGTAATTTTGCTAAATATATCTGTTAAAATGAGATGTCAGTGTTATTTTCATTTTTGCGTAATATAAACAACAATATATTCACCAGACCCTGTATGTATATATATATGTATGTATGTATGCATAGACAGATAGATAGGTAGATAGATAGGTAGATAGGTAGATAGATAGGTAGATAGATAGATAGATATACTGATGCATCCGTGTGTGTGTGTGTATGAGAGGTTCATCTTTCAAGCTCAAGGGTGTTGGTGCCACATAAAAAGCACCCGTGCTGGTTCCATGTAATCACAAGCATACAAACACAACCTCACACTTCTCACACTCTTGACATACCAAAAAACCCCAAGATGTGACGAACAGATAAAATTGGTGGGATTTGAACTTAAAATGTCACAGCACAGAGATCTGAAACAAATATTTGTTTCAAATTTTGGCTTCAAAGTGAAATATTGAAATATTTCCAGTACATGAATGCCTACAAAAAAAGAAAAGAATACTAAGAAGGTATATAATCCAAAACATTTCTGTATTCAACCATTGAGGACATCAGTGGATAACAAAAGAATAAACAAAGAAATTGCATCAGAGCTGCATGATAATGATGTTAGACATGGCATGCAGACCACCAAATAACTTGTTAGTCATTCAAATTCCATCTTTATTCTTCTCTTCCATTTTATTTTGACATGTGCAATTCATTTTTATTCTTCCATTATGTTTTACGAATCCATTATATACATGTACGTTGCGTCTTCATACATCTCTTTACAGTTCCTATTCAAAACTGTTTATATATCACAACCGTCTCTCAAACTAGCATTTGTGAGGAGCGCTTTGTGCTCCGATGGTTGCAAAAAAAAAATAAACATAGGAATTCTACATTATGACAATTAGAAACACAGAGAAATATAATTTAAGAAAGGCTATTTTCATCTTTAATTATTGGTGACGTCATTGGATAATGAAGGAATTAAAAAACATATAAAAGAATTCTATATCATGACAATTAGAAACATAAGGAAACATTATCTAAAAAGAACTAAACTATTCAGTGCAACAGCTGGGCCACACTGGGCCGTGTGTCTCCAGTGAACAGAAATAAAACCAATTGTTAACTCACTAGCCAACACTTTTGTTTCATAATTCTCTCTACATCTGCTTCAGAAAACACACACACACACACATTCAAGTACTGAATATTGATGTTTTAAATGTCTGCTGTGTTTTATATATATTTTTTTCATTTGTTTTCCTTCTTGCTTTTTGGCTTTTAATCTCGAACCTTGCTTCCTTATATCGTATGAAGTATGTAGTTGCTATCTATTCTGAATTAATTAATTTTAAAACTATTTTCTATTAACATTAGTTTTTTTTTTTTTTTTTTTTTTCTTCTTACAGTGGTAGTTGACAACATTCCAGGATTAACATTCAGTGCTTTATTACATAATTAATGTAGGACGGCACTTGTGTTTTCAACATGGCCACTGTTTCTTCTTCACAACCATCATCATCATCATCTAATTATCACTAATTAATAATAATGGTTTCAAATTTTGGCACAAGACCAGGAAACTTCGGTGAGGGAATATGTTGGTTACATCGATTCCAGTGTTCAATTAGTACTTATTTTATCAGCCTTGGAACGATGAAAGCAAAGTTGACTCCAGCAGAATTTGAACTCAGAACATAAAGAGAGACAAAATGCTGCTAAGCATTTTGCCTGGCTTGCTAACGATCTTGCTCACATCCTTATCACTAATTAATAATAATATTAATAATAATAATAATAATAACATAATAAGAATAATAATAATCTTTTCTACTCTAAGCACAAGGCCCAAAATTTAGGGGGAGGAGGCCAGTCGATTAGATTGGCTTCAGTATGCAACTGGTACTTAATTTATTGACCCCGAAAGGAGGAAATGCAAAGTTGACTCTGGTGGAATTTGATCTCAGAACATGAAGTCAGGCAAAATACCACTAAGCATTTTGCCCAGAGTGCTAACAATTCTGCCAGCTCACCACCTTGATAATAATAATAATAATAATAATAATAATAATGGTTTCAAATTTTTCCACAAGGGCAGCAATTTGGGGGGAGGGGATGAGTCGATTACATCGACCCAGTGTTCAACTGGTACTTATTTTATCAACCCCGAAAGGTTGAAAGGCAACGACCATGCTAGAATGTTGCTTTTTACATGGTACTGGCACATGTGCAGGTAAGGCAACACTGGCAATGATCATGCTCGAATGCTGCTTTTCATGTGCCACCGGCACAGGAGCCAATCTGGCGCCCTGGTAATGATCACACTCGGATGTGCCTTTAACGTTCCACTGGCACGAGTGCCAATCAGGCGGTACTGTCATCGACCACGTCAGTGGTTTTGATTTCACTTGCCTCAATAGGTCTTATATATATATATATATATATATATAT
>NC_069003.1:9759029-9760028 GCF_001194135.2 Octopus bimaculoides
CATCATCATCATCATCATCGTTTAACGTCTGCTTTCCATGCTAGCATGGGTTGGACGATTTGACTGAGGACTGGTGAAACCGGATGGCTACACCAGGCTCCAATCTAATTTGGCAGAGTTTCTACAGCTGGATGCCCTTCCTAACGCCAACATACACACACAATGAGCTTCTTTCAGTTTCTGTCTATCAAATCCACTCACAAGGCTTTGGTCGGCCTGAGGTTATAGGACAAGACACTTACCCAAGGTGCCACGCAGTAGGAATGAACCCGGAACCATGTGGTTGGTAGGCAAGCTACTTAGTACACAGCCACTCCTGTGCCTATATATGTGTGTGTGTGTGTGTGTGTGTGTAATCATCATCATCATTTAATGTCCATTATCCTTGCTGGCCTGGGTTAGACAGTTTGACATGAGCTGGTCAGCTAGAGAACTGCCCAGGTTCCAATTGTCTGTTTCAGCATAGTTTTTACAGCTGGATGCCCTTCCTAATGCCAGCCACTTTACAGAAAGTACTGAGAGCTTTTACGCAGTACTGGCATCTGTACCCACAAGTCCGCAAGATTATGATCACTCAGCTGAAATTGGATGTGTATGTGTATATATCTATATATGTGCATGAATATGTATATTTCTATATTAATATGTATGTGTGTGTATATATATATATGCACATATATATACATACATATATATATGCATACATACATCATATATCATATATATATATATATATATATTTATTTATTTTTTATTTATTTATTTATGTGTTTCAGCCAAGTGGCTGCGATCATGCTGGTGCACCACCGTGATTTTCACGTTCCTTGCATGGCTCTTCTCCCCCACCTGACATGGTCCAATCAAGAGTTTTGATGGCACATCTGGTGTATAAGAGAATTTGACACAGCTGCCCTAAACTGCGTCTCATTACGAGCCATTGGTTCGTCTGGTATCGTGGAGAGGAAAGCGTCAAGTTTTGTTTTGAAGACCTCCGCATCC
>NC_069003.1:9762677-9764628 GCF_001194135.2 Octopus bimaculoides
CAAGAAGTGGGCTGCATGAGACATGACTCAACAAAAGGTAGGCCACACTACTAAAACGAATTCAGGGTAATCTTTTATTAGGGGCATGTCTTTCAGAAGGTCCTGTGAGCTGCAGTTTACCCATGACTGATGTAGAGGGTCTGTTGGTTGGCTCATCATGGATCAGTTTTATTTCCAGTGTGTGTGTGTGTGTGTGTGTGTGTGTGTGTGTGTGTGTGTGTGTGTGTCTGTAAGACATGTCAAGCTAAGTGAAATCATTGTCATGGCAAGTGCCAGTGACATGTAAAAGGCACTCATGCTGGTGACACATAAAAGGCACCTATGCTGATGACACACAAGAGGCACGAGTGCCAGTGGCACATAAAAGGCACCCATGCTGGTGACTCATAAAAGGCACCCATGCCAATAACACAAAAGGCACCTGCACCAGTGACACATAAAAAGCACCTTGTACACTCTATGGAGGGGTTGGCATTAGGAAAGGCATTCAACATTAGAAACCAAACCAAAACAAACTGGAGCCTGGTGCAGCTCTCCAGCTTGCCAGTTCCAGGCAAACTGTCTAACCCATGCCAGCATGAAAACCAGACACTAAATCATGATAATGATGATGATGATGATATATCATAGCATCAATCAGACGATCAGATGTTGTTCTACATCGCTAGTTACGATGCGCTTTGTTTTTGTTTTAGCTTTCAATTGACACCATTTTGCAGGCTAGGCAAGCAGACCAACATTCCCCCATCACAGGGTTACCCACTGAGAGCAAATTGGACCGGGGCAACGTGAAAATAACATGCCACCCAGGCTAGGAATTGAAACCATGGTCTAGTGGACATGAGTGCAATACCCTAACCACTGGGTCACATGCCTTCACACAACACATATGTCTGTCAGTAAGTCAGAGTGGGGTGCAATGAATACAGAAAACAAATATTCTTTTCTACTCTAGGCACAAGGCCCGAAATTTGGGGGGAGGGGGCCAGTCGATTAGATTGATCCCCAGTATGCAACTGGTACTTAATTTATCAACCCCGAAAGGATGAAAGGCAAAGTCGACCTTGGCTGAATTTGAACTCAGAACGTAGCAATGGGAGAAATACTGCTAAACATTTTGCCCAGCCTGCTAATGATTCTGCTAGCTATTGCCTTAACTATAATAATAATAATAATAATAATGATAATAATAATGATAATAATAATCTTTTCTACTCTAGGCACAAGGCCTGATATGTTTGGGGAGGGGGGGCAGTCAATTAGATCGACCCCAGTACGCAACTGGTACTTAATTTATCAACCCCAAAAGTATGAAAGACAAAGTCGACCTCGGCGGAATTTGAACTCAGAACGTAACAGCAGACGAAATACCGCTATGCATTTCGCCCAGCTTTCAAATGATTCTGCCAGCTATTGCCTTAACAATAATAACAATAATAATAATAATAATGATAATAATAATAATGATAATAATCTTTTCTACTCTAGGTACAAGGCCTGATATGTTTGGGGAGGTGGGGGCAGTCAATTAGATCGACTCCAGTATGCAACTGGTACTTAATTTATCAGCCCCGAAAGGATGAAAGGCAAAATTGACCTTGGCGGAATTTGAACTCAGAACATAACGGCAGACAAAATACCGCTATGCATTTCGCCCGGCGTGCTAACGTTTTTGCCAGCTCACCACCTTCTCAAGACGAATATTGTGTTACTTTGTGTTTGTTATTTGTCTTCGAGACTCAATGTAAGACGATGAATAAAGCATTTTACTTCAAAAATTATTTAACTCTCAGAAAATCACACAAAAGAAAAATAACGATGTATTATAACAAATTAATCGACATTTTTCTATATCAATGGAAGACATCCGTGTTGTATGTCTCTTTGTCTTTCTCTCCCTGTACACACACACACACACACACACACACACACACACACACACACACACACA
>NC_069003.1:9764891-9768383 GCF_001194135.2 Octopus bimaculoides
TACATTCATACACATATATATATATGTATATAATGTAATTATGTATGTACACACACCACACACACACACACAGAGAGGAAATATATATTCAATTTAAATAATCTGGCATATTCTAGTATTTTCTCAATGATTATTTTTAAAGTTACCGAAATTGTTATCTTTTAAAAACCAGATATACTACAACAAATGTGTATTTTTATACGCACACACACATCACTGTATCTATCTATCCATCTATATATATATGTATATGTATGTGTGTGTGTGTGTGTGTGTGTGTGTGTGTGTGTGTGTGTGTGCGCACACATACACATATACACGTGCGTGAGTGTGTGTGTGTGTAGGATTATGAGTGAAAGGAGAAATAAGGCAAGAGTTTAAAATCCTTTATACTTTGGGCACTAAAACCTATCTTCAGAAGAACAGAGCAAAAAAAATGTGTGTCTACATAGTCCCTGCCACTCTGGATAGTCCAGGTTCTATGTAAATACGTAGTTCTTTGACTGAATTCTTCTGAAGATGGGCATTTGCACCCGAAAAATGAAGAATTTTAAAAACTTTCTGCAATGTGATTCCTTGCATTGTTGTAGCTTTTTGAATAATGACATTTTGCTGGCTAGGAAGTCTAATGCAGTCTTCTGCCCAACCAGCTCCTCTCAAACTATCCAACTCATGCCAACATGGAAAGCAGATGTTAAACAATGACGAAGATGATGACGATGTACCCCATTGGTCTTATTTTACTCAAATGGACCTTCATAGCCAGTCGATGTTTAACAAAATTCCCTTTACATTTTTATAATTAAATATTATTAGGAACCCTGCAAAAAAATCTTGTTTAAGTATTTTCTGTAGTGTAGAAGTACAACCAATGTTATTGCAGACAAATTTTAACAATTATATCTTATATGGACTCGCAGGGGTAATACTGAACCCCAAGGGTCATATAAACCCCATTTGAGAACCAGTGAGTTAGGACATCATTGCCACAAAGAGGAATGAAAGCTATTCAGAGTAATTCAAATGAGAAGTGATTTGGATGTTGTTTGTTTCTTGGAGTACATGACTATTGATAAGATTGCAGGTTGAGATGAAAGATCTTTGATAAAGTAATTATTTCATTAACTTATTAATAATTTAATTGATTAATTAATTGATTCATTAATTAATTAATTGATTAATTAATCAATTAATTAATTAATCATGAAAATGATATGAAATAAAACCAGTGCGTGTAATTTATTGGCAAAATAGCCTTCCCAACAAAGTACGATATATATTTTACATCAAGAATCCTGCAATACACACACATAATTATGTATACATACATACATATATATATACATGCTATATATGTATGCATATATATATGTATATGTGTGTATTTATATGAATGAATATATATATATATATATATATATATATATATATATATATATATGTATATGTATATGTGTGTGTGTATGTATATATGTATGCATGTATATATACATACGTGTGTGTGCATATATATACACACACACATGCATACATATATATATATATACATATATATATATATACTATGTGTGTGTATATATGTATTTACAGCCGCACATATATTATGTGTATATAAATATATACACCATACACACGCATACATACACACAAAATGCGTGCTTGTGTATGTGGGGGTGTAGGTGTGTGTGTGCTCGCGTGTTGTGTGTGTGTGTGCGTGTGCGTGTGCGTGTGTGTGTGTGTGTGTGTGTGTGTGTGTGTGTGTGTGTGTGTGTGTGTGTGTGTGTGTGTGTGTGTGTGTGTGTGTGTGTGTGTGGTGTAACTCAGTAATTACGATTATCAATTAACCTTCGTTTCTTTTTATATATCTTTGGTAATTTGATGATTCTCAGAATTAATGATACCTTTTTTCTTTTCTTCACCTCTTTATCTCAGACTCTCATATTTCATCTGACTATAAATATATAGAGAGAGATAGATGGACGGTGAGATACCAGAGCTGCGTATTGTATTTTGGTGACTGTAGAGTGTAGGGGGTGGGGGAACAGAGGGCAGAGAGGAAGTTGTGATGTTGTTGAAGAGCAGAGGGTCGGTGGGAGTAGGTGAGCAAAAGTGAGAAAGGTGAACAATGAGAGAAAGTGAGTGTGTGTGAGAGAGAGAGAGAGAAAGAGAGAGAGAGTGCAGAATGAAACAGGCCAGTATTAATAAAGATCAGGAGAGAGGATGAATGAGGTAGATAGCAATAAGGGGAGGGGAGAAAGGGAAGGAGAAAGGGAGAGAGAGGGAGAAATGGAGAGAGAGGGAGAAAGGGAGAGAGTGGGAGAAAGAGAGAGAGAGGGAGAATAATCAAAGAGAGAGAGAGAGAGATGGGGATGAAAGCAAAGCTTTGAATGAGGTGGAACAGAGAGATTAAGAGAATAGGGGAAAGAGACAGAGAGAGATTGAGCTAGAAGCAACAGACAACACTTCCTCGGTGGAGTTTGAACTCAGACACTAAAGACAGACGAAATACCGCTAAGCATTTTGCCTAGTGTTTTCTTTTACTCTTTTACTTGTTTCAGTCATTTCACTGTGGCCATGCTGCAGCACCACCTTTTTTTTAGTCGAGCAAATCAACCCCAGGGCTTATTCTTTCTAAGCCTAGTACTTATTCTATCGGTCTCTTTTTGCCGAACCGCTAATTATACAGGGACGTAAACATACCAGCATCACATGTCAAGTGATGTTGGGGGGACAAACACAGATACACAAACATATACACACACATACATACATACACACACATACATACACACACTCACATATATATATATATATTTATATACATATATATGACGAGCTTCTTTCAGTTTCCATCTACCAAATCCACTCATAAGGCTTTGGTCGGCCCAAGGCTATAGTGGAAGACACTTGCCCAAGGTTCCACGCAGTGGGACTGAACCCAAAACCATGCGGTTGGTAAGCAATCCACTTACCACACAACCATCACAATCGTAAAGTCGTGAGTTCAATTCCAAGCAGTGCATTGTGTCCTTGAGCAAGACACTTTATTTCACGTTGCTCCAGTCCACTCAGCTGGCAAAAATGAGTAGTACCTGTAATTCAAAGGGAGCCAGCCTTGTCACATTCTGTATCATGCCGAATCTCCCTCAGAACTACATTAAAGGCACACATATTTGTGGAGCATTCAGCCACTTGCACATTGATTTCATGAGCAAGTTGTTCCGTTGACCGGATCAACTGGGACCCACATTCATGTAACTGACGGGGTGCCAATTATTCTTTTTACCCCCTACCTTATCCCCTCTGTCGGTTGGTGTTCTCTTTATGATATTGCAACCACACCTAAGGCAGCGAGCTGGCAGTACACAATTAGCATGCTTGTCCTTATCATGCTCTCCTTGGTGCCCTCTAGCACATGGTGCCCTCTAGCACATGGTGCCCTCTAGCACATGGTGCCCTCTAGCACATGGTGCCCTCTAGCACATGGTGCCC
>NC_069003.1:9768393-9770087 GCF_001194135.2 Octopus bimaculoides
GGTGCCCTCTAGCACATGGTGCCCTCTAGCACATGGTGCCCTCTAGCACATGGTGCCCTCTAGCACATGGTGCCCTCTAGCACATGGTGCCCTGGGCGACTGCCCAAGTTGCTGGTACCTAGCCCTGATATTTAGTGACATTTGTAATTCTCCATTTTGGTGAAACATTGCAAACTGTTGTTCATATTAATTTCATATATATGTGTAGTGGCGCGAAATTATGGCCGCCATTAAGGAAGTACAATCTACGCATGCGCAAGGGACTTGCCTTCCCGGAAGCCCCTCGAATAGCGCATGCGTAGTAAAACCAGTACTTAAAGCACATCTTTCGTTTTCTAACTCTCTTTAGCACAATGCCTTCGATGTAACAACAACTTGCTCCTCGCAGATGCCTCAACGAAGCTTTTAACCTTCCAATGCTGATTACAAGTTAACCAGCAGCTGCCAGACTGAATAACACAGGATTTGTAAAACCAAGCATCACCAAAATAAAACTTATTTTCATTATGTTGTTAATTGTTCTTCTGTTTCTTAATATATAATTTTGTTGAAAGGTGATAGAGAGAGACTAATGTCTCTATAGTTACTATCAACCTTTTACATATGCATGTGTGTGTGTGTGTGTGTGTGTTTGACCCCCCCCCTCTCCACCACCACCACATTCTGAGTTCAAATACCGCCGAGGCTGACTTTGCCTTTCGTCGTTTTGGGGGTCGATGAAATAAGTACCAGTTGAACACTGGGGTTTATGTAATCAACTTAATCCCACACCACCACCAACAACAACATGCTGGCTTTGTGACAAGCTTTATAACAGCCATATCACCTTGAAACTCAAACTAGTGACAGTCGTGAAAGACACAAATAAAAGAGCAGCAGCCATATTGATTTTTTTTCCACAAAATCAATAACACTACAACTATTGACAAATAATATGTTAAGACAATCCTCCTTCCTTCATTGGACATTCTCCAAACCTATTTTTGCTGTGCTTTTGTAAACATTACTAAAAAAACATTTCTTTCTTTTCCTTTCCAAAGAACTTTGCTCAGAAAGTCAGGATTCTCCTCTCCCAATGGTAGGTGAACTTATCCAAATTTCCAAACTAAACCAAATGGTTATTACCATCATAGAAATCCCTAGTTTCCATAGACTCATTATTTAATCAACTGACAGTAGCAAGCTGACAGAAATCTTAAAACATCGGGGGTGGAGAAAAAAAATGCCTGGCAGTATTTCTTCCGACCTTAACCCATTAGAATTTAGATTACTCTGTCAAAAGTAATGCCACCCCAGGTAGTCCTGCTTGTGGCGAGCTGGGTTACAAAGATAATAGTTCAACAAAATTTGAAAAAACAAAACATAAAACAACAAATCTAAAGAAAATTTCATAGACCTCCGAACACGCGGCTGACAGCTCCAGACACAAAGAATAGTAATAATAATAATAATGATAATAATGGGCACTCAGAGAGTGCAAACATCCGCCAAGTCAACACCACTGTCCTCTCAATGATTAGCCAGAGAGGATTTTTAAAACAAGAATATCTAAAATAAACTCAACTGCTCTCACAAATGAGAATACTAAAAATAAACCCAAATGTCATCAAAAGTTAAGTAAAAAAAACTGGAAAAATAATCCACATTTAAATATCTCTCAATATTAACGAATGTTCACCACTGGAGTCATTTAA
>NC_069003.1:9770198-9773398 GCF_001194135.2 Octopus bimaculoides
ACCCAACACACACGCAATTGCTGGCCTTGTGCCAAAATTTGAAACCAATATTAATGAATGTTTTATCCAGTTTTACCTGAATCAGAAGTGACAAATTCTAGTCCTAGCGTGTAACTTGTTGTGTGTACATCACCGAAAGGGTCCAAAAGGACACATAAGGG
Source organism: Octopus bimaculoides (assembly GCF_001194135.2). Taxonomy (NCBI): domain Eukaryota; kingdom Metazoa; phylum Mollusca; class Cephalopoda; order Octopoda; family Octopodidae; genus Octopus; species Octopus bimaculoides. Next base: position 9,770,360 of record NC_069003.1, read on the forward strand.
TCATAATGCATCAGGTATTCTTGCTACCTGCTGCTGCTGAGACAAATTTTCATCCCCCTCTGATGTATATTGTATTTTTAACACAGCATGTTGATAAAAGATGTAATCTCAAGACAAATACAGCTAGACAAATAACTGGCCTATCAGCAGTGTATATACATTAAGTATGATACATAGATGGCTATTTTAAATGGTCTTGCTTTATTCTTCAAATAAGTCATGACAATATAATTAATGAATTCGAAGAGGTTGTATGTTTCTAGGCTACATGCATATTTTACAGTTACATACATATTTTCCAGTTACATACATATTTTAGCTACATTGTAGTTAAAACAAAATGAGAAAAAGTATGCCAGACGACCACAACATACATGTAAAATACCTGGGGAGTAAATCATCTTGATCTAAAAGTAACTTCGGCTCCTCACAGAGTTGTCTAATTAAAGAAGAAACATTCTGGAAACCTAGAATAGAAAAAAAAAAGAAATAAGATATAGAAAAAGACCACTTAAAAGGAAGAATGCATAATGAAAAGACAAACAAGGAACAAAAAGAGAACTGTAAACGTTCTGAAAAAAAGGTAAAAAAAATTTTAAAAAGAGAACATGAAAACATTACAAGTATAAACATTGATAACATAAATCATAAAGATTTAGTACGAAGCAAAACAAACAAAAAAAATAACAAAATATCAACAAGAAATAAATAACATCAAATATCGACCAAAAGAAACAGAATCAGAATTAACACCAACAGAAACAAAAAAAAAAAATTTAAAAAAAGAATTTTTGAACAGAATGAAAAGGAGAAAGATCTAAGAGCACAAAGTTCTAAAGCTTGGAAATTTTTGGATAATCTAAAGGTGGAAATATTTAAAGAATTAAAATCGATTGGAGATCTTATGACCAACGAATGATTCTATCAAAGATAAAACTTAACAATAAAATAACAACAATTTTTTTAAATGCGCAGCCATCAACCTTATACCAATATGTAAATTTTGTTATGTCTGGCATAATCTTGTTTACGTTTTTGTAAGTAGTCGTGCGCTTATTTTCGGTACTTTGAAAGACAGTGATACGCAATCACCGAGGATTCTTTGATGAGAAACAACAAGATTTAGTTCGATTCGAGTTTTGAGTCATTGAAAGCTTCTGTGGTTTGGCCATGTGATCCACTTTCACAGAACCACTAAATGTATGTTTATTAAATGTGTGGACATTCCTATTCTTTTACTTGCTTCAGTCATTTGAAAATTATAGGCAGGTGAGATAACTCGCATCTGGTCCCATTCAAGAGCTACAGACATTGATGTTTCATCATTTTTGTGGTTTGTCAATATTGTGTACCAGAACAAGGCCCAATACAAGCTAAGACGCTGGCTATGAATACCACAGAAAACGAATATATATATCATAGGAGTGGCAGGCACAGAAGTGGCTGTGTGGTAAGAAGATTGCTTCCCAATCACATGGTTCTGGGTTCAGTCCCACTGTGTGGCACCTGTGTGTCTTCTACTGTAGCATCAGGCCAACCAAAGCCTTGTGAGTGGATTTGGTAGACAGAAACTGAAAGAAGCCTGTCATATATATATATATATATATATAGCCTTTACTTTATATATGTATGTATGTATGTATGTATTTGTGTTTGTCCCTTCAACATCGCTTGACAACAAATGTCGGTATGTTTATGTCCCTGTAACTTAGTGGTTCGGCAAAAGATGCTAATAGAATAAGTACTAGGCTTACAAAGAATAAGTCTTGGGATTGATTAGTTCAACTGAAGGTGGTGCTCCAGCATGGCCACAGTCATGTGACTGAAACAAGATATAGATACGTATAGATACGTATACATACAAGGAGAAATAGTACTCAATACATGAGTAACAATAATATACAATAATAAATTGTGTGTGTGTGCGTGTGTGTGTGTGTGTGTGTGTGTGTGTGTGTGTGTGTGTGTGTGTGTGTGTGTGTATGCATGATTGTGTTGTAAGAAGCTTTTTTTCTAACCACATGGTTCCAGGTTCAGTCCCACTGTATGGCATCTTGGACAAGTGTCATCTACCGAAACCTCACGTAAAAAGCACCATTTGAGCTCGATCGTTTCCAGCTTCGCCTTACTGGCACCTGTGCCAGTGGCATGTAAGCAAAACATTGGACTGACTCCTGTGCAGGTGGCACGTAAAAAAAAACCATTTGAGCGTGGCCGTTGCCAGTACTGCCGGACTAGCCCTCGTGCCGGTGGCACGTAAAAAGCACCCACTACACTCTTGGAGTGGTTGGCGTTAGGAAGGGCATCCAGCTGTAGAAACTCTGCTAGATCAGATTGGAGTCTGGTGTGGCCATCTGGTTCGCCAGTCCCCAGTCAAATCGTCCAACCCATGCTAGCATGGAAAGCAGACGTTAAACGACGACGATGATGATGATATATATAGTTTACAGGTTAGAGACAGGTATTCTCTGTATAGAAAACACTTCTTAGTGCTCAAGAGATTTAAACTTGAGCAGGTAGAGGTAAAAGTAAGGACAAGCAGGTAAGGCAATTTGGTATTAAATGTATTTAATATTTCTTGAATGTTGTCTTACCTAATTTGCTTGTCCTTACATTTATGTGTGCGTGTGTGTGTGTGTATTTATGTGTGTGTGTATTTATGTGTGTGTGTGTGTTTGTCCCCCTGTTATTGCTTGACAGTCATTGCTGGTGTGCTTATGTCCATGTAACTTAGCGGTTCAGGAAAAGAGAACGATAAAATAAGTACTAGGCTAACAAAGAATAAGACCTGGCATCAATTTCTTTGACTATAAACCTATAAGGTGGTGCTCCAGCATGGCCACTGTCAAATGACTGAAAAAAGAATAAATGAACATATACATATATATATATATATATACACACACATACAATGCACACATATATGCATATATACACATATACATATATTCATATGCACAGATATACACATATGCATATACATATATGCATGCATGCATATATATATATATATATATATATATATACACATACATACAA
>NC_069003.1:9773477-9775038 GCF_001194135.2 Octopus bimaculoides
ACATACAATGCACACATATATGCATATATACACATATACATATATTCATATGCACAGATATACACATATGCATATACATATATGCATGCATGCACATATATATATATATATATATATACATATATATATATGCACACACACATACACACATAGACACACACACACATATAGGAGAGAGAGTTTGCCTAGCTAACGATATGCCATTGAATAAGAATCTCACAGCTTAAAATATGACATCAAATATATGGATAAACTATTATGAGTTATGAGAATATCTGAAAGATAGCAATCAAATATTTTTTGAAAAATGATCAGCTAAAAACCAGAAAATCAAGCTAGATTATTAAAGTATTATATTGGTTGTGGAATGATAAGGCAATTAGAAGGAAACTAATATTGCTTTCATTTCAGAAACCCAGTGTATTTCTGTTAAAGAAAGAGCATGATTCTGCAGTATCTCATATCCAGTTGTTTCTTTCTTCTGTTCTCTTTATTGCATGACCTGTATATCTATCCATTTCTTTATCAATCTATACCGAAAAAGAACAAGACAATTAGTATCTCTTCCTCTTTGTCTCTGTTGAAGATAGCAGTTATTCATTCATATACATAGAGATGGAAATGTAAGAGGTTTGATCTAATGCTCCAATTCCCTATATAAATACCCAAGTAGGATTTGCTACAGTGTTAATTCATTTGCAATAAATCTCCAAAAGATGTATATATGCATATTTTACATGTATTTCGCATCATTTTTTTTTTTGATAAGTCGAGTATGGTTTGTTTGCTCTTCTCCTAAAAAAAACTCCTAACACACAAACGTAACATATATAAATGATTGTTAGATTTCACTCTCTCCACTGATGACTGCATATGTAACCTATGAAACGGTGTTAGCTCAAAGTCTGGAATCCTATACAGATATTCATTTTGATTTGTTACTAGTGACAGAAGCAGCATTAGTTCAAAATAGCATTCTGTATATCTTACTTAATGTGGATATACTGCAGAAAGCCAGAAAACTGTAGCATTTGTTTCAAGAAAATATCTTACATAGATGTATATTCAACTTGAGTCAGAAATTCTGGTAACGTGCATCACTTCTACGCGTGACATGAATTGTATATAAATTTCCATGTGATCACATGACCAACCAGGCTATCAGATGCTGTTGCACATCGCTGGTCACAATGCACATTAAATTTTGTTCTAACCTTCAAAAACGATGCCACTCTGCTGGCAAGGCGAGCAGGGTAACATTCCGTCATGACCGAAAGTGGAAAATTGGAGCAATGTGAAATAAAAAATGTTTTGCTTAAGAACAACTCAGGGAATCGAACCCACAGTCTAGAGATCATGAGTGCAGCAGTCTAACCACTAGGCCACGCACCTTCACTCCTTGATTGACCAGATAAATTACAGGACTCAACAGAAATGTAGAGTATTCTTTAACACATTATAAATGAAAAGCTCCAATTTCCAGGACTCCAAATTGCTTGTTTCCAATCATCAGTCAGTAAATTGATCTTAGTTTCCTATCTAATATTCATTATCTGAATTG
>NC_069003.1:9775373-9776288 GCF_001194135.2 Octopus bimaculoides
TGGTACTGGCAACAGCCACTCTCAAAATGGTGTATTTTACGTGCCACCTGCACAGGAGCCAGTCCAGCGGCACTGGCAACAATCTCGCTCAGATGTCTTTACACGTGCCACCGGCACAAGTGCCAGGAAGGCGACGCTGGGCACAGGTGCCATCACGATTTTGATTCATGGTAATATTATTATAAACATCATAAAGGCGGTGAGCTGGCAGAATCATTAGCATACTCGACAAAATGCTCAAAAGTATTTCGCCCATCACTATGTTCTGAGTTCAAATTCCACCAAGGTCGACTTTGCATTTTATCCTTTTGGGGTCAATAAATTAAATACCAATAAAACACTGGGGTCGATGTAATCGACTAGTCCCCTCCTGCAAAATTTCAGGCCTTCTGTCTCTAATAGAAAGGATTATGAACATTATAATCTCTATACAAAGTTATAAAATTGTATCGCTGTTAAAGCAATGTTCCAAAATAATACTTTTAATTAATACTGTTAATTAATGCTTTTAAAAATAATGAATGTGAACGTGGGTGTTGACTTTGCATGCACCTGTGCAGACACATGCATATGTACAGTCATAGACACACATGTAGACACACATATGTGCAGTCATAGACACACATGTAGACACACATATGTGCAGTCATAGACACACATGTAGACACACATATGTGCAGTGATAGACACACATGCATACATATATGCATACATGTACACAAATACACAGATACACAATTATATGTATATTTATATAAGAAAATTTCTAGGAGTGGCTGTGTGGTAAGTAGCTTACTTACAAACCACATGGTTCCAGGTTCAGTCCCATTGCATGGCACCTTGGGCAAGTGTCTTCAACTATAGCCTTAGGCTGACCAAAGCCTTGTGAGTGGATTTGGTAGAGGGAAACTGAAA
>NC_069003.1:9776298-9777182 GCF_001194135.2 Octopus bimaculoides
CCAGCATGGCCACAGTCAAATGACTGAAATGAGTAAAAGAGTAAAGAGAATGCATTTTTAACCTTTTCTCTATATTTTTCCTATCAACATCATCATCATTATTGTCATCATTTAGCATCCATTTTCTATGCTGGCATGGGTTAGACAGTTTGACTGGAACTGGTAAGCTGCAGAGCTGCATCAGGTTCCAGTCTGATTTGACATGGTTTCTATGGCTGGATACCCTTCCTATCACCAACCACTCCAAGTGTATAAAAAATAGACAATGACATCATCAAAATCTGGACGGTACAAAATATTCAAAACAATTTGAATAATAAATAAGCATTACATTTGACGGTGAAATCTGAATGCTGAAGGGTTAAGCTTTCAACAATAATAAATATAAGCCTGACAAAAAACCCCATTCGCACTACATTCATCATAATTAATTCCAATCAAACCTCATCAATCATCACAAACTTTGTAAAAATTTTAACAGAAGTCTGTCAAGCAATTCATCAAACATAATTTTCTTTAACAAAACAGCCCATATTTAAAAAAGACACGTTATCATTTAGTGGCTTTTGACTGCTTTTGATATCCTATTTGGATAGCAGCCTGCTTTATGTAGCAGAAACACGTGCTCTACATCTTTTATTAGCTCAGTGATGTCTTTTTCACTCATTTTATCCTTCCCAAGACAGTTTCCATAAAGATCTTTTAACACTTGACTGTATGTGTATGTATGTATGTATGTGTATGTATGTATGTATGTATGTAGATAGATAGATGTACATATACAAATATATACACACAAATGTACAAACACACACACTCATGTATGTGTATGTGTATATGTATGTATATATATATATATATATATATATATATATATATATATA
>NC_069003.1:9779612-9781293 GCF_001194135.2 Octopus bimaculoides
CTACAACATCACTATTCTCTCTCCTACACTGTCTTGCAACCCGAAATACCTCGAGTCTTTGGTCCTCACGGCGCAGAACATTGGCAAATCTTTCCTTATCTGCTTCCCCTCTGGCTAAATAAACCTGTCGCCTAGCCTCCCTTCTGGCACATTGGTACAATTCCCTGCTACCACCGTTCTTCCAGTCCTTCCAAGCTTGTTTCTTTTGTCTAATAGCCCTGTCTACCTCCTTGTTCCACCACCACGTTACTCTGGGTTGGGAGGGGACCTTACACCACCCACAAATCTGGTCGGTGGCTTTCAACCCTATATGCTGATATAGGGTGAAATTAATAATTAATAATTTCACCAAGTAGTTTGGTATGTTAAAAGAACCATTATCGGTAAACTTATACAAAAATTTTATAATTATAAGCATAATTATAATTAGGGTTCAGCAAAATTGCTTCACCACATACCAAAATTTAGAAATAGCAGTTAAATACTATTCCAGTGCTTTTACGTGCCACTAGCACAAGGACCAGTCAGGCGGTTCTGGCAACGACTGCACTCAAAAGGTGTTTTTTAGCATTGTCATTCTAGCCTTTTTTCATACAATCACATATAATTCATCCCAAAAAACCAGCCTTTACATAAGAGTTTAACTTCCACTAGCGGAAGCTATACACATCTTTCAGAAAGTTCCATAGCAATATAACTTTATGCAGCATTCACTGTTAGTTTAAGTGCAGGCTATGATGCAAGACAGAATAAAGGGGCTTTTGTTAGCTTATCTCTCCGAAAAAATAGCTCCCTTTGCTAATGAATAAAATAAACTCACAGAGGGGAAATTCCAGCATCTTCCTTCAATTTCCTTACACCATTTATGTGGCTGTTTCTGACAAGAAATTTCGCTTTCATGTAAAACAACTATATTTTGTAGTCATTATCCATAATCTATTCCCAAAACACTTCAGTAGTTCTACTTTGCATCACTTGCAAATTTATATGTTTTATGATCATTAAAGTACAACAACCTCCACAATAACCAGTCTTCAATTTGGTTTTCTGTTCCTAGGTTAATCAGAGACATAGATTGCTGTGCTACTCATAAACCTTCCCAGTAGTTCAATTATTTGGTGAAAAAAATACCACCAAAGCAACTTAAACCATCCAAAAGATGGGTACATTTGATGATAATGATATACACCTTGAAGTATATTTACCACTTAAATGTGGCTAACCACTAAGGGTGGATGCTACTTTAGCTTGTAGCCCCAGGAGGACACTTTCTCCAGCTGGCTATTGACACGCATTCTGTGCCCTATCAGTATTTGCAAAGGGAAGCCATCCTTCCCATCGTCGACCTGACGTGATATGCACAGACCTGGGTTTCTAGGTATTTACCCATCATCAGCGCACAACAATCACCGGTCTTCGATGCGAAGGGGTCCCAATGCATATACATATATCCTTTTTCCAGTGACGCAAATTCACTGATCTCGAAAAAGTGTAAACAAGCAATAATAAATCTCTGAACGAAGTATAAACAGTAGCTGCACGACAACGTGAAGTATATTTGCCACTTAAATGCGGCTAACCACTAAGGGTGAATGCTACTGTAGTTTGTAGCCCTCAGAGAACATCTCCTCCAGCTGGCTATTGACACTATATATATATATATATATATATATATATATAT
>NC_069003.1:9781564-9783965 GCF_001194135.2 Octopus bimaculoides
CAAATTCACTGATCTCGAAAAAGTGTAAACAAGCAATAATAAATCTCTGAACGAAGTATAAACAGTAGCTGCACGACAACGTGAAGTATATTTGCCACTTAAATGTGGCTGACCACTGTATTATGCCATCTTCCCAACTCATAAATATCTTTTCACCAACTTTAAAGAATCTTGCTATGTCTTCCCTGGCACTTTTTCTTTTCTTGCCAGGTAGCAATTTATCAAAGACTGATTTTACTTTCCTTGCAAACATCAACTCTGCTGGTGAGCTGCCTGCTGATGTATTTGGATTTCATGTCACATGGTACACTTAAAAATTGTTGAAGGTTTGCTCGTACCTTCTGTAGTATGATGCTTCAAAGGTAACTCCTTTATCAGGTTCATATTTGAACTCTGTCATGGAGTTTTCTGGTGAGAACACTTTTTCTGAATTTCCTGACGACTTCATTAATTGCAGCATTTGTTGCTGTAATAGTACTTGCTGTTCTTCTTCTTCTTTCAGTTGTTGTTGTTGTTGCAACCAGAGCACATCAACCAACAAAATTTCCATAATTTTTACAATTTTCTTCATAACATTCACACAACAAAACTCTGTGATTTTCTCAACTTCTCATGAGTTGTTAATTCCTCATAGAGTTTCTTAATTCCTCGTAGAGTTGTGTAAATCCTCGTCGAGTTTATTAATTCATCATGAGTTGTTTAAATCCTTATCACCATTGTTATAATACTTTTAAATGTTGGACTGTTATAACGCCTACTTCAGTATACAGAATATTTAGTGAAACCAGTGAAGACACAACTATCTCTGACTGCCTACTACATACTCTGGTACTTCCTGTACTTCTCTTTACTTATAATGACTAGGTTATTCCATTCATTATGTGAGAGGGGTGTACCCTACAACATAATAAAAAAATAAAAAAATAATCGATTTTCAGACACGATAACTATAGCAGCATCTGGCAACGCAGACCTCCCTCAGACCCAGGTATCCTATGCTTGCTCCTTTCTCTCATTCAGTTGCTTTCAAGCCTCAGTTGCTTTAGAATGAAAATAATGCTGAAAAATAAAAATCCGACATATGACCAGATTGACTTACGACTTGTCATTTGGAGTGGAACTCGGTTTTAAGTCAAGAAAAAGGTGTAGATTCATTTAAACCCAAACTCAACGATATTTTTTGCACAAGACCATCAATATCAAAGGCAGGGTACCATATTTTCCGGTCTATAAAACACATCAATATTTAAGCCACAGGGCTGAATTTAGGGGAAAATTTTGGTTTTATCCACACATAAAGTACACCAGCATTTAAAGCACACTGGTGTTTAAAGGATTTAAACAGCATAAATGAATCCATGGTCTGTTCATGGCACAAAAAAGAATATTCACAACTGACCAAAAAGACCAAAAGAGCAAATCATGGCAAGAAAGCGAGATGGCCAGTCCTAGAAAAATACATACATTAGGCGCACCATTCTATAAGCCACACACTAAATTTCCCAGGTAAAAAGTAGTGGCTTATATACTGGAAAATACAGTAAGTCAATTACACAAAAGTATGGAGAAAAATACCTCCAACCATAGACTGCTGTCTACAATTCTCCTCTTATCATCAAACAATAAACCTGACCTTTTCTTTAATGGCAGATCATTTTCAGAAATATTCTTGAATCTTGAGATTATCTCCTTTTTTCAAGCGGAACTAGTTGTAACTGCCATGGGATGTCCCCTAGAACTGGAGAGAACTTTACTAAATGGATTTATGTTGTATGGTATTTAATACACCTGTATATTAAATGCAACTGGCATCCGTACTGGTGGCAGATAAAAGTACCTGTTACACCCTGAAAAGTGGTTGGCATTAGGAAGGGCATCCAGCTGTAGAAAACCATGCCAGATCAGACTGGAGTCTGGTGCAGCCTTCCAGCTTACCAGCCCTGTTCAAACCGTCCAACCCATACCAGCATGGACAACAGACGTTAAACAATGATGATGATGACGACAACAACGATGATGATGTTGTTGAAGATGGCGATGATATGGCTATGCAGTCTTTCCATATCTTTCAGCACCTCTACAAAAGTTATATTCTTCCAGCGAAATACATTTAGATAACATTGTGTGTTACTGAACAAACAAGTATCGAAACTTGAATCTTTATCATTAGCACTGGTGTGATTTTGGTTTAGAAATCCTGGCACAGTGTGAATTTACAGTTCCATGCACACATGGTATCTCAAGTTTAAATAATGCTATCGCTTCGAGTAATAGAGAAACTGTGTTTTGTCGGTAATATCTTCATGAAAATATCTACCGAAATAAAGATATTTCCACATCTTTAACTTTGAAGATTTCAACTACATCTTAAATTTAGCATATATATATATATATATATATA
>NC_069003.1:9784626-9785632 GCF_001194135.2 Octopus bimaculoides
ATATATATATATATATATATATATATATATATATATATGCCTATCTATCTGTCTATCAATCTGCCTCTATATATATGTGTGTGTGTGTGCGTATGTGTATATATATATATAAGTGTGTGTAGTTACATATTCTTGCATGTATACATGAGTATGGTTGTTTACAATGGCAGTGGTACCAATCGTAGAGGTGACGGTGGAGAGATGGCAAATACAAACGTGTGATTCAACCATATATACTTACATAAATACACATATATATATATATATATATATATATGCATGTATGTATGTATGTGCATATGTATAAACACAGTCATTGACATATATAGGCAATGAGGTAGAAACACACACATTCATACAAGAACACTCTTCAAAAGCTGAAAAGCTATCTGCTAAAACCAACACAGCCGCCGGCCATATAGCTCGCTGGCTATTCCGTTAATAGTTTACTAGATGCTTCTATTCCCTTTAGCAGACTCCTATAACCAATTTACTGGAACTAAACTTCCATTCTTGAAGACTAAATAATAAAAAATAATACTGACAATAATAAAGTGTAAATAAAACAAACAACATTACAGACACACACATACACACAAATATATATATATATTTATGTGTGTGTGTGTGTGCGTGTGTGTGTATATGTGTGTGTGTGTGTGTGTGTGTGTGTTTTGTGCCTATCAAATACCACCGCCATTAAAATATGTTATAAACTTCAAGAATGAGAATGAAATTTTAATATTACTCTAAAATGAAAAGGAAAAATACAGTTTTTTTTCTTGTTGTTGATTGTAAGTATAAACGTGTTTTGTACGTTTGTATGAATGTATATGTATGTATGTATGTATGAGTATGTATACGCGTATCAATTTGTACGTGTATCTTTTCTGTAAGTATATTTTATGCATAAATATTTGCACATATATGTGTGTGTGTATATATGAGTGCTTGTGTATACATGTAAGTATGCATATGTATATATATATATATATATATATATATA
>NC_069003.1:9785642-9786057 GCF_001194135.2 Octopus bimaculoides
TATATATATATATATATATATATATATATATATATTTATATATATGAACACACACACATACATATATATTATTATATATAAATATATATGTATATATATAGACACATGCACAAACAAACAAACACACACACACACACACACACACACACACACACACATATATATATATCTACAAAGTATATATATATAATATTATAATATATATACACACACATACACACACAAACATACATTCTTACATATACATGTGTGTGTGTACATGCATAAATGTGTACTTACAGATATGCTGTTAAGATATGCACACTTATTTGAATAATTATACACACACACACACACACATTTATTGTGACTATATGCCTCCCCAACAATCACCTTCCCTACATACATAAACACATACGTGCATATATATGTGTGT
>NC_069003.1:9786882-9788332 GCF_001194135.2 Octopus bimaculoides
CATGTGTGTGTAAGAATTTAATGTATGTGCATATTTGCATACATGCTTCATGTGTGCATGTATATGTACATGTATTTTACATGTGTGCATACATGTATGTGCATTTAATGTGTATGCACACATGTATTATGTGTATGTGTTATATATGCATATTTGCATAATGTGTGTGCATGAATATAAATGTATTTAATGTGTGGGTGTATGTGTATATGCACTTTTTTGTGCATACATGTATGTGCATTTAATGTGTATGCACATACACATATGTATTAAATGTATGTGTATATGTGTATGTTATATATGTATATGTTCATGTGTGCATGCATATATATGTATTTAATGTGTGTGTATACATGCATATGCACTTTATGTGTGTGTGAACATGCACGTAGGCCTGGTGTGAATGCATATTCTTAAGTGTATTGAACAGGTGAGAGTAGAAGTTTGTGTGCTTATCATGCATGTGTATATGTATATGCACTTCAATATGGGCATGTGTGTGTGTGTGTGTGTGTGTGTGTGTATGTGATTATATGACTGGTTCTGCATGTTTTACATGTGATGTTAATTTTAGCATTTCCAGGTGTGTGAGTGTGCACACATGGATGCAATGCGCGTTTGGTATGGAGGTGCAAAATTATTTATATATATATATGTATATATATATATATATATATATATATATATATATATATATATATATATATATATATATATATATATATATATATATATATATAAACATATGTATATATAAATATATATATATATATTCGTTTGAGTGTAATTGTATTTGAGTTTGTGAATGTTATGAGCTGTGTGTGAGCATACAATGCATTTGCGTATGTATGTATGTCAACACACAAGGATGTGTGAATATATTTGCATTAATCTGTACTTATTAGTGTGTGCATGTGTATTTTCTGTTTATGTGAAATACAGAAATGAGCACAGAATGCATAGTAAATGTGTGTGTGTGGAGGGGGGGGTATATATATATATATGCATGTGTGTGTGTGTATATATATATATATATATATATATATGCTTACATAGTGATATTCATATACCTACACACATGTATGTTTAAATATATATTTGTAAATATATCATTTATATATCTATACACACACACACACACACACACACACACACACATATATATATGTATATATAATGAATGTATGTTCATATATATATATACACACACATACATATGTATATATAGACAGTGACATTATATATTTGAGTGAAGCAGGAAATATGGACAAAACAAGACAAATATGTAAAGATGGAAAATATGTAATGTCTAATTTACACTTGTGAGTTTCTTGTTAGGAAATAGAGAATATATACAACTGAACAACACATGCGTATATGAGTGCAAATGTGTGGATGTATTGTGCATATATATATATATATATATATATATATATATATATCATCTTAA
>NC_069003.1:9788342-9788677 GCF_001194135.2 Octopus bimaculoides
ATATATATACATACATACATACATACATACATACATACATACATACATATATATATTTATGTATGTATTTATATAAACACATATGTTTGTATGTATGCATGCATTTATATATGTAGATGTGTGTGTGTGTGTATTTGCTTACAGATACAAAAATGCATGTACATATACATAACTTTGCACAAACACACACACACATACATAAACACACATACTTACATAAACACACACATGCATACATAAACACACACACAAATACATACACACACACACACATATCTATATATGAATGAATATATATGCGTATATGCATGTATATATATATACATATATATATA
>NC_069003.1:9788687-9791866 GCF_001194135.2 Octopus bimaculoides
TATATATATATATATATATATATATATATATATATATATATAGTAAAAACAGATAAGATTATTAGTTCCAATAGTTTCAATTTATACCATAGAATGTATACTAAGGACATTGATTTATCTCAAGTGAGTCTTCATTGGTTGGTTAGTTCTGTTGGCATGGTAACTGGCAGATGACTTATGATTGGTATTTCAGTCCCTCATCTCACTTATTCTATCTCTCACCCTCTATCTCCCCATTTATCTATCCACCATCCCATCTATCTGTCTATCTATCTATCTCCCCATTCATCCATCCATCGATCTACCTATCTATCAATCTATCTCTGTTAATCTATATGTCTGTCTTTCTTAGTTTCTCTCAAGCTTCTCTCTGATTGAAATATTTTATCGATCTATCTATCTACCTATATAGATCTATCTATCTAACCAACCATACATCATCTGTGATGATGTATATGTATATATATATGAATATATATATACACATATATACATATAGTCACAAGCATGAGTGGCTGTGTGGTTAAGAAGGTTGCTTCCCAACCATGTGGCTGTGGGTTCGTTCCCACCATACAGCACATTGGGTAAGTGGCTTCTACTATAGCCCAGAGTTAACCAAAGTCTTGTGAGTGGACTTGGTTGGCAGAAAGTGAAAGGCGGCGAGCTGGCAGAAACGTTAGCACACCGGGCGAAATGCTTAGTAGTATTTCATCTGCCGTTACGTCCTGAGTTCAGATTCCACCAACGTCGACTTTGCCTTTCATCCTTTTGGGGTCGATAAATTAAGTACCAGTTATGCACTGGGGTCGATCTAATCGACTTAATCCCTTTGTCTGTCCTTGTTTGTCCCCTCTATATTTAGCCCCTTGTGGGCAATAAAGAAATAAGAAAGTGAAAGTAGCTCAGCATGGAAAAAGGGATGTTAAATGATGGTGATAATGATTATATATATATATATATATATATATATATATATATATATATATATATATATGTGTGTGTGTGTGTATATAAGGCTAGTTCTTCAGGTGGGATAAAGCTGAGGTAGCAACACTGACTGCTGGATGCTACATGAGTCATCTGAGAGAGGAGCAATGTCACCTGATTGCTTGTTGCCTTAGCTGTGGTAGCAACATTGATTGCTGGATGCTACACGAGTCATCCGAGAGAGCAATGTCACCTGATTGCTTGTTACCTTAGCTGAGGTAGCAACACTGACTGCTGGATGCTACATGAGTCAGTTGTGGAAGCTGATTGCTTCCTGAGCTAAATGCAACAGTAAAATCATCTGATTGCATGAGAATACAACAGTGCTCTATCAGCAGCCTTTGTTGAGATAGAGATGCTGATTGCTAAATGATTCATCTGAGAGATTAATATCACCTGATTGCTTGTCGATTCAGCTGACATAACACTGTTGATTACTAGCTGAGTCATCTGAGTTAGCAATGTCACCTGATTGCTTGCTGACTAAGCAGCAGTAACAATGTTGATTGTTAGTTAAGAAGGCAAGCTGGCAGAATCATTAGCACACTGGGCAAAATGCTTAGTGGCATTTCATCTGTTTTTATGCTCTGAGTTCAAATTCTGGCGAGGTCAACTTTGCCTTTCATCCTTTCAGGGTCGATAAATTAAGTACCAGTTGCGTACTGGGGTCAATCTAATCCATTTAATCCCTTTGTCTGTCCCCTCTATGTTTAGCCTCTTGTGGGCAATAAAGAAATAAGAAACGTGAGCATGCTGGGCGAAATGCTTAGCGGTATTTCACCTGTTTTTACATTCTGAGTTCAAATTCCGTTGAGGCCGACTTTGCCTTTCATCCTTCCGGGGTCGATAAATTAAGTACCAGTTGAGTACTGGGGTCGATCTTATCGACTGGTCCCCCTCACCCAAAATTTTGGACCTTGTGCCAAGAGTAGAAAAGAATGTTATTTGCTTTTTGAGTTAGATGAGATAAGAAATTCACCTGAGTCAGCCAAAGCAACAAAGACATGTAGTTACCACATATGTCAGCTGAAGAGGTAATGTCACCTGATTGCTTGTTAATTTAGCTGAAATAACAATGTTAACTGCTAACAGCTACCTGAGATAACAAAGTCGCCCGATTGCTAGTTTACTCAGCAACACCAGTGGCTGGTGCCTTCTTGAATTAACTGGGACAGGAAGATCACCTGATTGCTAGTTGAGTTAGCAATGTTGATTGCTGGTTGCTTCTTGAGTTTACTGAGACAGCAGAGTTTCCAGATTACTTGTTAGGTGAGCAACATTGATTCGGCTCTCATTTGCAGTAACAATGTTGACTGCTCTTTGCTTTCAAAGTTTTTTTCTTTTATATGTTTCAGCCCAAAGACTGTGGCCATGCTGGAGCACCACCAGTAGGACT
Source organism: Octopus bimaculoides (assembly GCF_001194135.2). Classification (NCBI taxonomy): domain Eukaryota; kingdom Metazoa; phylum Mollusca; class Cephalopoda; order Octopoda; family Octopodidae; genus Octopus; species Octopus bimaculoides. The sequence goes on from NC_069003.1 coordinate 9,791,071, forward strand.
ATAAATAGTCCAGCTATTTATTAAAAATCCATCAATTAAACATCGCCAGTTGAAACAGCAAAATCACCTGATTGCTTGTTGAGAAAGCAATGTTGATTCAGCAATTTTAATTGCTGGTTGCTTGATATATCTTTGTAATTTGAGGCAGCAAATTTGGCAGAGTCATTAGAGTATAATTCAGAATGCCTTGTAATATTTGATTAGAATCTTTGAGCTCTAAGTTCGAATCTCACAAAGGTTAAACTTTACCTTTCGTCCTTCTGGGGTTAGTAAAGTATCATTCTAGTGGTTGGCTGGTTGAATTGGTGAAACTGTTAAAATGTTGATCACAATACCTTGCAGTTTTTGTTCCAGCTCTTTGCATTCATATGGCAATTTCTTGTGACAACATTGTTGCCTTGCCTTCTCTGGTGATTGCATCAGGGCAAAAAATTAAGTGACTTTGTCATCTGTCCTTTGGAGACCCCCATCAGTTGTGGGGAGAAACCACAAAGTCTTTGATCCAGAGGTCGTTCACAGAGATCCAAAATATGAAGTGCAAGAGCTTGGCATAGTAAAGCACCATTGGTGAGCTCTGGGGAAAAGCTGTTCTTTCATTCTTTTATTTGTTTCAGTTATTTGACTGCAGCCATGCTGGAGCACCACCTTTAGTCGAACAAATAAACCCCAGGACTTATTCTTTGTAAGCCTTATACTTTTTCTATCGGTCTCTTTAGTTACAGAGATGTAAACACACCAGCATTGGTTATCAAGCAATGGTGAGGTGGGGACCAACACAGACACACAAACATATACA
>NC_069003.1:9791886-9796870 GCF_001194135.2 Octopus bimaculoides
ATATATATATATATATATACACACATATACATGACAGGCTTCTTTCAGTTTCCGTCTACCAAATCCATTCACAAGGCTTTGGTTGACCCGAGGCTACAGTAGAAGATACTTGCCCAAGATGCCATCCAGTGGGGCTGAATCTAGAACCATGTGGTTGATAAGCAAGCTATTTATCACACACCCACTTTTGTTGGATATGATTTTTTTTTTTTTCTTGTTAGGGGCCATCAAATGATGACGATGATAATATAGCAATCTTATTGGCTGGTGAACACTGAGATTTAAGGGATTTTAACCAAAGATACAGAACAATGCAGGTAATCAGATAAGAACCCCCACAATAACATCAATGGCAGGAAGAGAAAAGTAAATATGTATGGCCAACGGCTGGTCTTATGAAAAGCAAAAAGAAAAAAACTCTGCTTAGACTTACCCCACAAAGAGGTATTTCCTAGCTGCAGATAATCAGATTGTCTTTAAAAGAAATCAAGGACCAAAGAGTTAACCATAGCATATGTCAAAGCGTTGACAAATTACTAGTTGATTGAATTTAAGTATTTATGTAATAGCATTAAATTTTCAATTGACGAGGTATCAGTCTATGTCCTAACAAGGATATAACAATTTATATAAATTACGAACATGTCAAATATCAAATATCGCATTAGCTAGAAATCTTCAGGGAAAATGGTTTTATTGATTTGTAATATGGTAAATGCTTCCGATAATTATTTTGATAATATCCTTTGAATAATCATGCCTACATTTGGTTTTGATGGCAAGTATATCAAACGTTTCTGTGGGGACCAAATATATGAATGGTTTTTGTTGGAAACGTCTGTCGCAATTAGCTTTAGATTATTTTAAATCGCTTTAAAACAACCAGTTTATGTAAAATAAAGAGGAATATTAATACAGAGAAATGTTTCAGATAATTGCTTTTGAAAAACTCAAATAAAGGAGCGGCAAAATTTTAGAAATATATTCCTAGTGATTGAATATTATTAATTCATATTAACCATTCCCCATCGGCCATTTATTTTTCTCCTTCCGATAGCATCCATTTTGTTTCATTTTTGTATGTATTTTCGAATCCAAATTTTTATATCTTGTTAATTTATATTAACATCTAGTCTAATTACTGCCATTAATTTCTCACTGGAACAGTGAAAATAACATAAAAATATGGAAATAAAGCTATCAACTAAACTAAGAAACTTTATATGGTTCTTGTTTTTGATATAGTGAGTTCCATGAAAACTGTGCAATGTCAAAAAGCAGACGATATCCATGTGCATAATTTTATCAACATTGAACAATTGTTATTCAAATGTTTATCTAAAAGTGATCCAGTGAAAGTGTGAGCAGAGAAAAATAACAAAAACCCTTTGGTGTTAAGTTTCAAGCACTGAGCATGTTATTTCCTTCTATATATCATATTCATTGACTCACTAACAAAACTAAATAACAAGCCGTGTTTACTGACTAGGCGTGGCTGTGTGGTAAGAAGCTTGCTTCCCAACCACATGGTTCCAGGTTCAATCCAACAGCATGGCACCTTGAACAAGTGTCTTCTACTATAGCCTCAGGCTGACTGAAGTTTTTTAGGTAGATTTCGTTGATGAAAACTGAAAGAAGTTCATTGCATATGTGTGTGTGTGTGTGTGTGCTTATGTTCCTGTAACTTAGTGGTTCAGCAAAAGAAACTGATAGAATAAGTACTAAGCTTAAAAATAAAGTTAAGTCATAAGGTCAGTATGTTCTACTAAAAGCCCTTCAAGGTGGTGCTCCAGAATGGCCTCAGTCAAATGATTGAAACAAGTAGAAGAAATAAAATACTACATATCGATGCAGGCCTGGCTGTGTGGTTAAGAAGTTTGCTTTGCACTCACACAATTTCAGGTTCAGTCCCACTGTGGGGCAACTTAAGTAAATGTCTTCTATTATAGCCCTGTGAGTGAATCCGGTTGATGGAAACTGTGTGGAAACCCATCGTGTGTATGTGAGTTTGTAAGTATGTCTATCTTTGTAATTGTTTCCCACACTGCTTGATAACCAATGCTGGTTTGTTTACGACCCTGTAACTGAGCAATTCAGAAAAAGAGACCAACAGAATAAATACTAGACATTTTGAAAGAAATATATACTGGGATCGATTTGTTCAACTAAAACCCTTCAAGGTGGTGCCCCAGCATGGCTGCAGTGCAATGACTGAAACAAGGATCTTGGGTTCGTATCTTGCTACCACTATTGTTCTGTATCTTTGATTAAAATCCCTTAATTTTCAGTATTCACCAACCAGTAAAACAGATACTGTAAAATGGATATATTATTATTATTATTATTATCATGATTTGGTGACCCCCCACCCACCCAACAGAAAAAAATAAATCACACCCCACAGCTCTTCTCCAGAGCTCACCAACTGTGTATTACTACACTAAGATCTCGCACTTCCTATTTTGCATACCCATGCTAGCATGGAAAGTGGACGTTAAATGATGATGATGATGTCAGTGACAACTGGATCAAAGACTTTGTGGTTTCTCCTTCCAACTGGTGGAGATCTCCAAAGGACAAATGACAAAGCTACCTCACTTTTTGCACTAAAGCAATTTCCAGAAGCCAGTTCCACATAAAAGCACCCAGTACACTCTGTAAAGTGGTCGGCAGTAGGAAGGGCATCCAGCCATAGAAACCATGCCAAAACAGACAACTGGAGCCTGGTGCAGCTCCCAAGCTGGTTATCTCCTGTCAAACCATCCAACCTGTGCCAACATGGAAAACAGACATTAAATGAAGAAGATGATGGTGTTACTTCACTCTTTGTGAGGCAAAAGTTAAAATCTCATAAATTCATTTCGGTGTTGGATGCATTTTCTATGAAAGATTTTCTGCTCTGTATAGAAGTTAACTATAACAATCAGCTAATCACTTTTGAAGCTTTTTATGAAGTGTTGATGTCTTTCAACTGTACAAGACAACTGACTCAACAAAAACATCAGCATCATCATTTACTGTCCGATTTCCATGCTGGAATGGATTAAACAGTTTGACAGGGGCTAGCAAGGTTGGAGAGCTGCCCTGAGTTCCATGTCTGTTTTGGCATGGTATCAACAACTGGATGCCCTTCCTAATGCCAATCACTTTACAGAATGGTTTATCTTGTAGCTTTGAAATGTTGATGATGTGATAGTATATATTTAGAATGGCATTGTAGGGTAGGTGTGAGAAACTAGACCTGGCCAGTTTGAACATAAAACAGGTAGAATACACAGGCTGGGTATGACCATATCAAATGCTAAAGGGTTAAAGTGGTGCTTTGACAAAACATAGCATTATGAACTTCTGTATGTTGCAATGGCGGTGTAAAATGAACAAATGTTTAGTTAGGTTGAAGTGTTGAATTTAAAATTTCCCCATAGTCCTCTACAGAACACGACAAGGGAAACCATTGCTAATATATCCTGTCTTGCTTCATGTATATACATACATATATATTTACAGAGAGAGAGAGAGAGAGAGAGAAAGAGAGAGAGAGAGAGAGAGAAAAAAAGAGAGAGAGAGGAAGTCTTCTGAGTGAGTCACAGACTCAATAAATTATAGGACATTGCAACTAACACATCCTTGCTGTTACAGACAGAACTTTGGCATTTATACAAATATAATTCCAAGAACAACATTAACACTCTTTCTTCTTATATATATATACATACATATATATATATATATATATATATATATATATATAACCAACGACAATCCTCATTAGTTGCTTCTTTGCTTTCCATTAACCATGAGCAAATAATGACCGAACAAGTAATCTATAAGGACAAACATTACAGAAACTCAGGTCGTTTGTTGCCAAGCCATCTCCATTGTATCTACTTAGAATTTAAGATAATGTTTACTTCTAAATGTGAGGATGAGATAGATGCATTAGCTCTTTATTTAGGCTATTTATAGACGGCTGAGTCACATGATGAAGGTCAGAACCCTTGACCTCAGGAGGGTCTCCCGAAATTAGTGAAGGAGTAAGTAGCTGATTCACGACATGGAAGTCAGTAGTGACCCTGAACTTGGAGAGGCCTCTGAGACTGGCAAAAGGAAAATTGACTGAGTCACAAGGTGAAGGTCAATGCCCTTGACCGTAACAAGGCTTATGAGACTAAAGAGAGAGAGAGAGACAAAAGAAGAGGAGGTGAAAGAAACCATGTGATTATGAAGTGAAGGAACAGATGAGAATCTAACAAGGATTGAAACCGTTATCCTTTGATTGCTGGTCTTTAATGGATATCTCTTAACTTTTGTTGTTTTTTACTTGTTTCAGTCATTGTACTTCACCCTAACAGGGCACCACCTTGAAGGGTTTTAGTCAAATGAATCGACCCCTGTTGCTTATTTCTTTTTAGAAAGTGCAGTACTCATTCTTTTGGTTTGTTAGGCTGGATTGCTAAGAGTCAAGGATATAAACAAACCAACACCAGTTGTGAAGTAGTTGGAGAAAACAAACAGAAACATCAATGGTTATATATATATATATATGTATGTATGTATATATAGCGTGTGTATGTGTCTCTGCATTTAGCTTGGTTTTTCCGGCTGGAAGCCCTTTCTAACACCAGCCACTCCAAGGGTGTAGTGGGTACCTTTTATAAGTCTCTGGCATAGGTGATTTTATGTGGCACCTAGCTCTCCAGCTTACCAGTTCCAGTTAAACTGTCTAAGCCATGCTAGCATGGAAACCAGACATTAAATGGTGATGATGATGATGAAGATGATGATGATATATATATATATATATATGTATATATATACACATACATACTTGTGTGATACATGTCTGTGTATTTATATGTATATGTTGTGTGTATGTGTACACACACACATGCATGCGGATATGTATATTTATATTTGCAATTTTGCCATATAACTAACTATACATATATATATATATATATATATATATATATATATATATATG
>NC_069003.1:9797343-9800536 GCF_001194135.2 Octopus bimaculoides
TATATATATATATATATATATATATATATATATATATATATATATATGCATTTATATATACATGTTGTATATGTATGCATGTGTGTGTGTACATGCATGGGTGTATAATACTCATACACATGTATATGTTTCCATGTGTATACATGCATTATGTATGCTTATACTTATGCATATACATCTGTATGTGAGCATATATATATATATATATATGTGTGTGTGTGTGTGTGTGTAAGTATACACTACAAGGAAAGAGTGACAAAGAGAGAATTACACATACACACATGCATACACACACACTCAGAGGGGGAATAATGGAAGTACATATATATATATATATATGTATGTGTATATATAATATATATATATATGTGGGGGAGGGTGTTAAACGATGATGATGATATGTGTGTGTGTGTGTGTGTGTTTGTGTGTGTGTATCTTATTTAGATGTGAAAGTTTGTCGAAAATAATAATAGTCAAGCTATTGCAATTAAACGTGCGACATTGATCTACAGCAAATCTCGTATTAATGTTCGTGGATGTCATGTTGAAGTAAATTATGTTCTCCCATAAATATGAACAACAGGACATTACCATTCCTTAATTTGCCATCTTTTCAAAATTTAAAACATCTCTGACGAGCTTACAAGTTATTTATGTGCACATGCATACACATGTATGGGTTTTTGTTGCATGTGTGTACATATGTATGTATGTATATGTGTGTGTGTACGTATATATATATATGTGTGTGTGTGTGTGTGTGTGTGTGTGTATATATGTGATTGTCACATGCTGATGATGGGTTACTACCCAGAAACCCGGGTCTGTGTGTATCACGTCAGGCTAGAGATGGGAATGATGATTTCCCTTCACAAATATTGATTGGGCATAGACAGTGTGTCATTACTCAGCTGGAGGAGATGTCTTCCTAGGGCTATAAACTACAGTAGCATCCACCCTTAAGGGTCAGCCACATTTAAGTGGCAAATATACTTCACGATGTCATGCTGCTACTGTTTATATCTCGCCCAGAGATTTATTATTGCTTATGTGTGTGTGTGTGTGTGTGTGTGTGTGTGTGTATATATATATATACATGTATGTATATCTATATCTATATATATATATATACTGTTGTGTCTGGGGAGAGTCATTTAATGGTAGAATGGAATGATTCAACGCTGGAATACTTTTGACCATCATCATCATCCTCAAGATACCTTAACTGATGCAACAAGTCATTGGAGTGTCACTCTAGATGCTTTTGCAGTCAGCCATCAACACTGGTCTCTGTTCTCTGTTACATACGCATAGCAGGGTCACAGTGCTCTCAGCCATCCAGTTCTCAGCATTATCAGACTAGAATTTTCCCTGCATCCCTTTCACCATCACTCAGCTATTCCTTGAAGAATTGATTTGGATGGGAAGTTGTGGAGGGACACATGACCTTACAAAGCAACCTTTCGTCTTTTTACCAGCACAAGAAATGGTTCCTGTCAGCCAGCATGTTTGTTGACTTGTTGCCTGTCCATTTTGTGCTCTGTGTACAGAATGTGTGGCTGCCTTCTGAAGAACTTGTGCTCAAAGGCCTAGATTCTTCACTCCATGTCAGCATGTGTTATCTATTGTCTTCCAACTGATGCAGTCATTGGACTGCAGCTATGCTGGGACACCGCTTTGAAGGGGTTCAACAGAACAAATCAACCTCTGTATTTGTTTTGTTCTTTAAGCCTGATACTTAAACCTGACTTACAAACACAAAGGCATAAACGCATATGCTCATATATATATATACATAATCCACTCATTAGGCTTTTGTCAGCCGGGGCTATAGAAGAAGACACTTGCCCCAGTTGACACGTAGTGGGACTGAAACCAAGACTATGTGGCTGGAAAGCAATCTTCTTATTTCTTTATTGCCCACAAGGCAATCTTCTTACCACACAGCCATGCCTGCACATGGACATCACAACAGGATAGATCATTCATACGTAAAACAAGGCATATGTATGGCAGGGAATGACACAAAATGCATTTTGAGTACAAAATCATTGAGTAACATAGGTACTGTATGACAATGTATCTTCAAGGGAACTTTTCTGTTTGGTTGCTACTTTTCAATTTCTTCAGGTTTTGTTTCAATTGATTTCATATTGGGTGTTTTGGTGTAGTTTTGTATGGTAATCATTAACATGAAATTCATTTTCGCCAGAAATCAATAAATAAGGAGTTAATAAATAAGGTGTTTAAAGTTTGAAAATTTTGGGTAATTTTAGCCAATACATTAAATTTTTAATTTTTCACTAATTTTTAACATTTCCATGGGTGCAACCTAATAAAAAAAATCCTCTTCAAGTATTGAAATAGGTGTGTATTGAATAGAGAAACATGCTGCATTGTGGTAACTGAAAGAAGTTATAATGTGGACATATATTTAAAAGAGGGTTCATTCTTATTTTGTTTTTGTTTGGTTTTTTATAGCTGTTATTGAAACGAAATACATCATACATTAATAAGAACGTGCAGAATTGTTTGTATGTATCCTATATCCTTTTCAGTAAGTATCAGGGAAACAAAATTGTGGAGGGGTATATTGCAGGGTATTTGAAACAGGGTGTATTGTAGGTATTGAAGAAGGATGTATAGAGCATTATAACAATTCTTCATATTGTCAGTCTGTCCTTTTCAGTAAAAAAATATGACACACACACAAAAAGAAAAAGAAAAGAAAAAGCAGCAGAAGAAATGAAATGAAGAAAGTAAGTTTCAGAAATTCTTCTCTAACGGTCTTGGAAGGACAATACGTGGGTACAGCCAACTGACAGATTAACTGGTCGACATGGAAACAATATAGAAAGGAGAAACCTGTTGGAATCGCAGTCGTTGTCAGGAGGAACAAAAGACGGAACAAAAGACAGAACAAAAAGACAACAGCTTCTATTCACAGAAACCAGCAACATACATACATATACACACACACACACACACACACATATATATATACACATGCACACACACATATATATGTATATATACTCTTCTATTAAAATGTTACTGCAAGCTTTTGTCAAACACATCCTTTCACAGCAATATATAATATATATATATATATATATATATAGGATAAACATGTTTACATCCAACAATTTATATACATACTTATATTTATTTATATGTGTATACATACATATAT
>NC_069003.1:9800571-9800941 GCF_001194135.2 Octopus bimaculoides
ATATATATATATATATATATATATATACACGCACATATATATTTTATTTTGTATTCCTTGTCATTAGTCTTGCATATTTTTTTATGTTTACATTTTTTGTTTCAGTTGCGTGTATTCCACCATTTTCATCTTAGTTGTAGTTTTCTTGTTTTTTTTTTTGACTTTGCATTACTTTCTGTCATCTTCTCTCTCTCTCTTTCTCTCTCTCTGTATATATATATGTGTGTGTGTATGTGTGTGTGCATATTTGGGAATGCATATATGTGTATATGCACGTCTATTTATATATAGAGATGGATAGATAGATAGATAGATAGATAGACAGCTGGATAGATGGATAGATAGATAGATAGATAGATAGATAGATAAA
>NC_069003.1:9800951-9801776 GCF_001194135.2 Octopus bimaculoides
AGATAGATAGATAAATAGATAGATAGATAGATAGATAGATAGATAGAGAGATAGACAGATAGATAGATAGATAGATAGATAGATAGATAGATAGATAGATAGATAGATAGATAGACAGAGAGATAAATAGCTGGCTGGCTGGATGGATGGCTGAATGGATGGATAGATAGATACAGGATGTGTTCTAAACAATACTAGACGATGCTACACATGCCAGACTCTTCAAGAGCACTGTCTTACCTGAGCTCTTATGTGCAAGTGAGATGTGGACAACTCTGAAGAGGATGGAACATGGATTCTTTATGATGCAAAAGGCCATGGAAAGATTCATGCTAGGAATATCATTACAACAGCAAATTTGAAATCAGATAATTTGCGGGCAGAATGGAGTAAAGGCCGATACAGCTTGGCACCAGTGATGTCGCAACTCATTTCTACATCTGAATGAACTGGAGCAACATGAAATAAAGTGTCTTGCTCAAGAACACAACACGCAGCCCGGCTCTGGGAATCAAACTTACTACCTCATCATACATACATACATGTATATATGTATTTATACACAGACACACACACATATATATATATGTATATATAACGAGGTATAAACAGTAACTGCATGACAACGTGAAGTATATTTGCCACTTAAATGCGGCTAAACCCTAAGGGTGAATGTTACTGTTGCTTTTAGCCCCAGGAGAACATCTCCTCCAGCTAGCTATTGACACACATCTGTGCCCTGTCGGTATTTGCAAAGGGAAGTCATCCTTCCCATCTTGATCACCTGATACGCACGGACTCGAGTTTCTGGGTATTTACCCTTCA
>NC_069003.1:9801786-9809271 GCF_001194135.2 Octopus bimaculoides
TATATGTGTATATATATATATATATATATATATATATATATATAGGTATATATGTATGTATACATGTAAGAACACATCAAAAAATGGCATATAATAGATACGGAAAATAAGCACTCTGACCAAACCCATCACTTGAAGTCTTATGTTGAATGAAAGGAATCAGAGGTCTGGCAAATAGGAAAAGATTCATAACTGATGCGGGCATGGCTGCGTGGTTAAGAAGTTTGCTTCCCAACTAATTAGTCTTGGGTTCAATTCTACTGGGTCACACAGTAAGCAACTATCTTCTACAATAGCTTCAAGTTGACCAAAGTTTTTCTGAGTGGATTTGGTAGATGGAAAGTGAAAAGAGCCTAATGTGTGTGTGTGTGTGTGTGCGTGTGTGTGTGCACGCGCATTAGTGTTGTGTTTGTCCCCCACCACTGTTGGACAACTGGAGTTAGTTTGCATATGACCCTTTTCTCTTAGCAAAAGGGACTCATAGAATAATCACCAGGCCTTAAAGGAAGTATTAAGGTTGATTAAAATAAATACTGAGGTCTCAGCATGGTTGCAGTCCAATGACTTTGACAAGCAGAAGAGTTAAAATATATTTTTGAAAAATGTCACTGTATATCTGGGATCTCGTGAGACGCTTGTGATTTGCTTAAATGTAAAAGTAAAGAATTTGCTGTGAAGGAAACTTAGACAAAACATAAATCTCCCTGTTTTAACTCCTACATATCCTCATGGGAGTATGTTACCATTGCTATCAACATCATTTGAATTGCTAAAAGATACACAAAAATTTAAGGTCTTTTTCAACAATAATAAGGGTTTTTTATTTTCTTTGTGTCAAATATAGAACAGGGAAAAATATAATACTCAAGAGAAAACAATTACAGGAGCAATACTTGGAATCAACCATTAAAAAAATAATAATGTGTAAGTTGTTTGTGTTCCATGAGACCAAACCTGATCCATATTCCACATTCTGCTTATTCCTGTAATTAAAAGTACAACAAAAAATAAATCTTTGGCATCGTTCCCATGTTGGGATGAAAATTCCAATGGTTGTTATGGTAAATAACAACAAGAAGCACAGTGTTTCAGTCCAAGAAATGATTTGTCATGCTCCGCAAATACCGTTGAGACAGCTTATCTTAGATTGCTCCAAATAAGCAAGCGCAGATTCTGTAAAGCCCATTTCATTCATGACATTTGGTTTCACCCGAGGAATTTGCTGAAGATATCACATAGTGGTACCAAAATTGGGACTATAGGATTGTAAAGTGAAATTCTTCATTAGTCAGCCATACTTGTGACTGTATACACACACACACACGTTTGTATATGCAAGTATGTACATATATATATATATGGATGTTTTGTCCCTTTCTTGTATCACCTAACTGTCTTGATGTTTTGCGTTCTTGTCCCATTCTGTATTATTTATACATATGTATGTATGTATATATTTATAATATATATATATATATATATATATATATATATATATATATATATATACATATATATATATACAGACAGATAGACATACTTATATAATGCATACATATGTATGTGTATATATGCATGCATGTATATGTGTGTGTGCATACATGTATATGTGAGCATGCTTTTATTCATATGTGTGTATGTATGTGTATATATATATATATATACACACACACACACACACAGATACATAAATATATACATACATATGTACATCATCATTATCATTTAACGTCCGTTGTCCATGCTGGCATGGGTTGGATGGTTCTACTGGGCTGGCATGCTGGAAAGCTGCTCCAGGATCCAGTCTGATTTGGCATGGTTTTTTACAGTTGGATGCCCTTCCTAATGCCAACCACTCTTAGAGTGTAATGGGTGCTTTTACATGCAGGATGGTCCTGGCTGGAATGCATTTGATCATAGAGGTCAGCTTCACCAGGGTGACCAGGGGCTAAACAGCAAAATGACAACAAAAATGAAATACGAAATATTTATTGTGTCTGGCTATATAGTGGTCTGTTAGTAAGCCATCAAGAGAGCCTCTATGTGGTTGCTCAGCCTGTAGAAATAGCAGTCAAATCTCCTTAAAAAAACTTTCTACCATCTTAGAAAAGAAGAACACAATGTACAGAGTGAATGAATGGAGATGGCTAGAATGGCATATACTCAGTCAAGCCTGACCCAGGGCTAAGCACTAACAATTACAACAACTACTGCAACAATATCTACAACAATAGCCACAAGAGCCACAACTGCTACAATAATTACATCTACGATGACCCCAACGACAATCACGACTAGAGCTGCAAGAACAACAATAACTTCAACAACCATGATTTTTTTTTTTTTTTGGCCAGAAATCAATTATTGGTGATACTATTTAAAGAAGAATATTGCAATAAATAGTGGAAGGGAGAGGAAAATCGAGAGACAGACAGAAAGAAGGTGGGAGGGGACAAAGAGAAAAGAAGAATGAGGTGTGTGTGTGTGTGTATATATATTATGTATATATCTATATATATATATATACACACACACACACACACACACACTCAGATATATACATACATATAAGTACAAAAAATAGCTATGCATTTATATATACATATATATTATTATATTATATATAATATTGTATATGTGGAGGCACAATGGCCCAGTGGTTAGGCAGAGGACTCGTAGTTGGAGGATCGTGGTTTTGATTCCCAGACCGACCATTGTGAGTGTTTATTGAGCGAAAACACCTAAAGCTCCACGAGGCTCCGGCAGAGGGTGGTGACGACACCTGTTGTACTCTCTCGCTCCTGTTGTACTCTTTCTCCCACTCTTTCTTCCCGTTTCTTGAGTAAAGCTGCAATGAACTGGCGTCATAGAAACCAGGAAAGCTGCAATGGACATACACCATAGAAACCAGGAAACCGGGCCCATGAGCCTGGCTAGGCTTTAAAAGGGTGCATAAAAATTTTTTTTTAATATTGTATATATATATATATGTGTGTTTGTATATATATATTGCATATGATATACTTAATACATATATGTATTTTTTTATACATTTCAGTCCAAAAGCTGTGGACATGGTGGAGCACTGCCAGTAAATATATATAAAAAATGAATATTATATATATAATGTGTATATCATATAATATACATATTATATATACAATATATATATAATATATATAATATATATTATAATCACTTATGTCTTTTACTCTTTTACTTGTTTCAGTCATTTGACTGTGGCCATGCTGGAGCACTGCTTTAATTGAACACATTGACCTCAGGACTTATTCATTGTAAGTGTAGTGCTTATTCTATCGGTCTCTTTTGCCGAACCGCTAAGTTACGGCGATATAAACACACCAACATCGGTTGTCAAGCGATGAGGAGAAGACAAGCACATACATACATACATATACATACATACATACATATATATATATATATATATATATATATATGTATATATATATATATATATGTATATATATATACGACGGGCTTCTTTCAGTTTCCGTCTACCAAATCCACTCACAAGGCCTTGGTCAACCTGAGGATGTAGTAGAAGACACTTGCCCTAGGTGCCATGCAGTGAGACTGAACCCAGAACCATGTGGTTGGAAAGCAAGCTTCTTACCACACAGCCACTCCTGCATCCATATATATGTATTATACACACACACATATATATATAGAATATAAATATTATACACGCACACATATATATAATACATATCATATTATACACACACATATATATATAATACATATCACTATCACATTATACACACATATATATAAAATATCATTATATACACACATATATAAAATATATATCATATTATACACACACATATATAAAATATATACCATTATGCACACATATATATAAAATATATCATATTATACACATATATATATATTATACACACATATATATATTATATTATACACACACATATATATTATACACACACACATATATACATAATATATATTATATACACACATATATATGAAATATTATATTATATATATATACACACACACACACACATATATAGAAAGAGAGGGCTGGTCACGTGGGGAGAGTCAGAGAGGTATTTAAGGCAAGATATAAAGAGGTAGAGTTGATAAAAGGCATTGTGAGACCGACCAAACGGATCTGTGAACAGGGCTGACAAGTAAAAGGCTGGTTAGAACAGCTTTGCCAGCACGGAAGTTGGTTTTTCTGAAACATGGGAGTAAAACAATTTATTGTGTAAATAGCCATTGTGTTCATGTGGGTTATTTTAACTACAATGTTGTTGTGCAGGGAGTGGGGGATTAAATGAAAGAAAAACAGCAACAATGATCTCTAGTGTTAACTAAAACCTGGCTACACGTTTTTAAAGGGCCGACGTGGTGATGGTGGGGAGAGAAAAGCACAATCAATTATATTGACCGGAGTGGGTTTTATACAAACTGAAGATACGGCCTCCTACGGGAAATATGAAAAGGAGTAATGTTAATTGAGAAATTATAAATAGATGTTGTTTGCATGGCTTAAGAAAAAGTAAAAAATAATGATCTCAGATGTTTAATATCTGGGAAGTACTGGTTAAGAAAATTATGTTTTACCAAGGAGGTTTAGATAGGGCAGAAACATGTTAGAAGTTGTCTGTTCTGTCACTGTACTTGATAGACCCCCACCCTCCACCATAAATAACCTTGGAGGTTGAATATCTGGCAAGTACTGCCTAAGAAGAATATTGTTTGCTAAGGAGGTCTTTATAAGGTGGAAACATGTCAGAAATTGCCTGTTCTGTCATTGTACTTACTAGACCCCCACCTTCTTAAGGAATAGCAATGACAATTCAGGAATCAACAACTGATGCTGTCTGCATTGCTAAAAAAAGATAACAACTTTGGGTGGTTAATATCTGAAAAGTACTACTTAAGAAAATTATCCTTTGCTGAAGAGGTTTTAACAAGATAGAAACATGTCAAATGTTGACTATCTTATTATTGGCAGAATTGTTAGCTGAGTGAAATACTTAGCAGTATTACTTCCATCTTCATGTTCTGAGTTCAAATTCCGCCAAGGTCAGCTTTAGCTTTCATCCTTTTGGGGCCAATAAAATAAGTATCAGTTGAGTAATACTGGGGTCCATGTAATCGACTTACCTTCTCCCTCAAAATTGTTGGCCTTGTGCCAAAATTTAAAACCATCGTTATTGTTGTCATCCTCGTTATCATCATCGTCATCGTCATCATCGTTGTTATCATCATCATCATCGTTGTCATCCTAGTTATCATCATCATCGTCATCCTCATCATCATCATCATTATTATTATTGTCATCTTTGTTGTCATCATCATTGTGATTGTCATCCTTGTCATCATCATCATCATCATCGTTGTCATCCTTGTTATCATCATCATCATCCTTGTTATCATCATCATCATCATCATTGTCATCCATGTTATCATCATCATCATCATCATCGTCATCCATGTTATCATCATCATCATCATCATTGTCATCCATGTTATCATCATCATCATCATCGTCATCCATGTTATCATCATTATCATCATCATCATTATCATCATCATCATTATCATTATCATCATCATCATCACTGCCATCTTTGTTATCACCATCATCATCATCATCATCGTTGTCATCCCCATTATCATCATCACCATCATTGCTGCTACAGCAGCTGCAGCTTAGTTTTTGAGATGTTCCTATATTCAGCAAAGACATTTCTTCACTCTTCAATTAAGTCTTATCACAAGAAGTTGTTCCAGATATGAAAGCTTAAACAGACGAACACTTATTTATCGAATTACAATGGAAAGATAATATAAGCTGTGTGTTATAGTTGAATCTTCTGTTAGACATTGTAAACAGCAACAACAACCATAACAACAACAACTCCAATCATCATCATCAACAACAATAGCTAATACACATAAATGACTCAAAAATGAATGTATTTGTGTATATGTATCATCTGTGTGTGTGTGTGTGTGTGTGTGTGTGAGAGGATATTTGAATGGATGGTTGGATATCCCACTAAATATATTTGTATACATATATAACGAAGTAATTTTGATAACAGTATGAAATCAACGATGTAAAGAAATGAGAAATGAAATTCGAACATCGTCTTTTTTTTTTTCTTTTCCTTTTGTATCGGTTTTCAGGCAATTGAAAGTTGAACAAATCCCCACAACCACTACCAAAGAAAAACAAAAACAAACAAACAAGAAAAAAAAAAATAAAAGATTATTAAAGTCAAAGGTTGATTTATATTTTGATTGGAATTCTTATGTTTTTTTGGCGCCAACCATTTTGAAGGCGCCAATATCTCTGAGCTGTTTCAATCGCGGTTAATATTGATGTGTTGTGTTGGTGAATACAGCAGTTGTGGATAGTGAGATACGATTGATATGACTAACAAACATTCCACATAATGCAGAGTGATAAATCTTCTTATTCACAGTGAATCATCGCAGACGACAGCCATACCAAAATGGAGTCAAACTTTAACACTTCTGCTGCCATAATCAAATATTAGCTATTCTTTCGCTTTCTCTCCCTCGTATTTATTTATTACGGACGAGTTGTCGACACGTACTAACGTTCTTCTAATATTCTTGTAATACTGATAAACTGATAACCGTACAGGTTCCGGTAAATATCCTTAAAAATATTGTAAAATAAATTGAAACCACGTGGAAGTTACACAGCAAGCTTCAGATGACACCAAATTTAATTTTCATTGTCAAGGCAGTTATAATTTGATCAGAGGTAAAAGGAATTCGATATGTGTTATTCTTGTTCACCAAAGCAACCACGACCTGCTAGAAATAGTAGCTAATTCTCCTTCTGATCACGCCTGACTGTCTAAAAGAAGAAATAACATACAAAATAATACAATGTTACCCAAGATATACTAAGCCTAAATGAATAGAAGGACCTTTCATAGATATTGCAAAATGAAAATGCTTTTGATCAAGGTCTACTCAATCGCAGCTAACCGAAGGGTTGCTACCAGCACTAGATTTACATATGGGCCAATATGGAAAGGGCTCTGGGACTCCCAGTTTTGGGTAGACCCTGCTTTTATCTCTCTTACAATTTATTTATTACAGATGAGTTGTCTGATGTTCTATGCTACTGTAAACATGTGGTTGTGTGGTAAGAAGCTTGCTTCTCAACCACATGGTTCCAGATTCACCTTGTGCAAGTGTCTTCTACTACAGCCATGGGCCAGCCAAAGCCTTGTGAGGGGATTTGGTAGATGGAAACTGAAAGAAGCCTATCGTGTGTGTATATATATATACACATACATACAAAAGGCTTCTTTCAGTTTCCAGCGTTTAGTTTTGCTATATATATATATATATATATATATACACGCACACACACAATAGGCTTCTTTCAGTTTCCAATGTTTATTTCATATATATATATATATATATATATATATA
>NC_069003.1:9809635-9820134 GCF_001194135.2 Octopus bimaculoides
AGAATAAGTACCAGACTTTTTTTTTTAAAAATAAGCACTGGGATCAATTCATTCGACTAAAATTCTTCAAAGCAGTGCTCCAGCATGGCCACAGTCTGATGGCAGAAACAAGCAAAAGAACAAGAGACAGAAAATCCTTTAAAATATTGAAAAATTACATTGAAACAACTTGGAGTAACACTGCCAGCTTCAAATGACACCAAATTTAATTTTCTTTCTCAAGGAAGTCATAATTTGATGAAAGGTAAAAGAAATCCAAAAGTTTTATTTTTGTTTGCCAAAGCAACCATAATATGCAAGACAGAGTAACTGAATTTCCTTGAAAGATACACTACCGTCTAAAGGAAGAAATATCAAATAAGATAAGACATGGTTGTCATTGACATACTACACCTAAATAAAGAGAAATGTCTTGTGAAAAATAATGGTGGAAAATAGAAACATCTTTGATTTTAGATCAGTCTAGTCACTGCTAACTTGAGGACTTTTACCCATGTAAATATGAGGGCTAAACATGGGGTGCTACCCTTGTAAATACGAGGGCTAAACAAGGACTGCAGTTTCTTTTGCGAAGCTGCTAAGTTATGGGGATGTAAACACACCAACATCGGTTGTCAAGTGATGGTTGGGGGGGGGGGACAAACACAGACACACAAACATACATATATATGTATATATATATATATATA
Source organism: Octopus bimaculoides (assembly GCF_001194135.2). Lineage (NCBI taxonomy): Eukaryota > Metazoa > Mollusca > Cephalopoda > Octopoda > Octopodidae > Octopus > Octopus bimaculoides. The sequence continues at coordinate 9,810,325 of NC_069003.1, forward strand.
TATATATATATATATATATATATATATATATATATATATATATATATATATGATGGGCTTCTTTCAGATTCTGTCTACCAAATCCACTCACAAGGCTTTGGTCGGCCCCGAGGCTGTAGTAGAAGACACTTGCCCAAGGTGCCATGCAGTGGGACTGAACCTGGAACCATGTAGTTGGAAAGCAAGCTTCTTACCATACAGCCATGCCTGCTTCATGGTTAGGGTATTTGGCTGGTGATCAGAAAGTCAAGTGTTTGGTTCCTGGCAGCACATTGTGTTCTTGAGCAAGTCACTTTACTTCACATTGCCCCAGTCCACTCAGTTGGTAAAAACAAGTTATATCTGTTATTCAAAGGGGCCAGCCTTGTCCCTATTCTATATCACATTGAATCTTCCTTCCCGAGAACTATGTTAAGGGTGTGCATGCTTGTGGAATACTCAACCACTAGCAGATGTATTTCACGAGCAGGCTGTTCCGTTGACCGGATCAACCAGAACATATGTCAGCATAACCAACAGAGAACCAGTTTAATAAGCTTTCATATGTTGTACATATTAGATACAAAATTTAATAAATTGCCATGTTGCATTCCATCAAGATGATGTGCACTGAATATTAAAGGTGGCCAATGAAGCAATTTTAGGAAAAAATTCATTGATATCTCAAACAACTTCATCTAGAATTGACAATAGACATAACTCTAAACAGTAAATTTCTTTGATACAACACTAAACTTAAGCAGTGGCAACTACCACCCCTTCAGAAAACTCAAGAAATGGTTGCTATTCATTTAATGCTGTTTATGGGATTTTGTGTTATTTGAGATGTTTGTGATCTATTGAATTTTATCTTTAATGTCACTTAGCCTCAGAATGTTGTTGTAATATTCATTGATAGAAACTCCAGCCATCTGCACTTCATTCTCAAGATTATAGTCAAGAATATAGTCAGCATATCTTCAAATGAAGCCACTTTCACTTCTATACTGAAATGAAACCTATTTCATTACATCACCTAAATATTACAACACTCTTATGCTGCTAAGTGACATTAAAGGTAAAATTCAATCGATATCAAACATCTCAAATAACACAAAATGCCATAAACAGCATTAAACAGCCCCCAGCTCAATTTCAATGTCAGAAAAATTCACTAATAAATGTCTCACTCTGATACAATTACATTGACCTTAAAATGTTCAACAGACGCGATGTTAAGCTAAATTAGAGCTGCATCATATAGCAAGCAACAGTGACATAAATGTATTACATAACAACAACATGGACACCTTCCAATGTGCAGTTGTACTAACCCCTACAAACTGCCAACTCAACTATTGATGCCTTAAAAAAAATCAATAACATACCACATATATGTATGCACTAATAACATACCACAACCTACAATGATTTAACAGAGAATACTTTTAAAAAGAAGATTCTACCAACACACCTACGCCTTCAGAAATATTAACAGAAGAACTGTCCAAATGCATGTGACTGCTGAAAGCTCAACACCACTAAGAGGAGAAAAATGTTAGTATACCAAGCAGAATGAAAATTGCAGTCTGTGTACTGTAAAATAGACTATATTGCTCCATTCTACAGAAGTCAGTATTAAAGCTCCATTCTGAACTCAAACTCTGATTTGAACTCCTTATGTATACATAGGTCCAAGTACCTCCTCAAAAACTTTAAAACCAACAGTGTTATCATCTACCTGCTTTAACACCAACTGAATAGGACATCATATATGTACCCACATATCAATAGCCTCCTACATAACACCCACAGTGCACATCCAGACATTTCATATTACGTTTTAATATCCATAATCAAGATGGCAGAACCGTTAGCACACTGTGCAAAATGATTAGCAGCATTTCGTCCAACTTTACATTCTGAGTTCAAATTCCGTCAAAGTCAACTTTGCCTTACATCCTTTCGGGATCAATAAAGTAAGTACCAACTTAGCACTGGGATCGATGTAATTGACTTACCCCACTGGCCTTGTGCCAACAAATCAAAAAATACCTTAGAAATGAGAACCCAGGTTCAAAATTTCCCCAAGACACCTGATGAAGGTTGGAAGGTATATCGGCTGAAACGTTGTGTTAACAACAAACAAGATGAGGACAAATATCCATCAAATGTAAATGTACGTAATTCCTCATCTCTTAAATATAGAAATGTACATATATGTACATATTATTTTTTTACTTGTTTCAGTCATTTGAATGTGGCCATGCTGGAGCACATCACTTTTAGTCGAACAAATCAACCCCAAGATTTATTCCTTGTAAGCCTAGTACTTACTCTATTGGTCTTTTTGCTGAACCACTAAGTTACGTGGAACATAAACACACCAGCATCGGTTGTCAAGTGATGGTGGGGGGACAAACAGACACACAAATGCATACATGCATTCCATATTTTAATGTCTATAAGGAACCCATTTTGGTCAAAAATTAGGTTTAAAAATATGGGAGTTTCTTATACATCATAGTATTATAATCCCTTACAAAACCCTTTACAAATTTTAAGCCCCAAAAATTAGGGGGCTCCTTATACATGTTAAGATACAGTATATATATATATATATATATATATGACAGGATTTTTTCAGTTTCTTATTTCTTTACTGCCCACAAGGGGTTACACAGAGGGGACAAACAAGGACAGAAAAATGGATTAAGTCGATTAAATCAACCCCAATGCATAATTGGTACTTATTTAATCGACCCCGAAAGGATGAAAGGCAAAGTCGACCTCGGCAGAATTTGAACTCAGAACGTAGTGGCAGATGAAATACTTCAAAGCATTTCACCCGGCGTGCTAACGTTTCTGCCTACCAAATTCACTCACAAGGCTTTGGTTGGCTCGAGGCTATAGTAGAAGACACTTGCCCAAGGTGCCACACAGTAGGACTGAACACCAGAACCATGTGGTTGAGAAGCAAGCTTCTAACCACACAGCCACTCTTGCGCTTACGTATGTTATAATAATGAAGTCAAACCAAATAGTGATATATACTATAAAGCCATTTAATACACAAGTTTCAGGCCTACATAAATTCTGATTCATTTATGTATATATTTATGCATTTAATGAAGCTTTTTACCCAATTTTTGATAGATTTTTCTTTGGTTCATAATTTATATAATCCTTAGAATATCTGCTGTAATGACAAGCTTAAGTATTTAACCTTTCCCTACACATTTCCAATGAACATCGACCACTCCTTAAATAACTGCAAAACAATTCTTCTTTACATTCTATGTTTATTTGTATCACTGTTTCCATGAAGTCTCTATTTACACAGCTTCATCCACCACTTCCCTCTATGCATGTCTACAGTGATTAAACACCCAAATGGTTTTATATATTAATGTACGAATGTAGTTTCGTGTACACAAGCATTTGCATAACTTTCTGGGCATCCATATATTTTGTATCTAGTTGTTTTTATATTCCTTGTATCTTTTAGATTTTTGGCAATTTTTTTTTTTGGGGGGGGGGTATTTTGTATTATTCAAACATCCGTTCTTCATGCATTGATGCAGATTTACATGCAGATATGCAGATTCACGTGTCCATGCGAGGAGGAATGCACTACAATTTGTGTGTAGATTTATGTGCATGCATGCAACCATACAGACCTGAGTATATGTGTGTGTGTGTGTGTGTGTGTGTGTGTGTATATATATATATATATGCATATAAAATTGTGGATATGTGTGTGTGTGAGTGTCCATGCAATTGCTTGCATGTGCAGCAGAATATTCATAGAATGTCTAAGTATACATGCATGTGTTTGCATATATATTTCTATAAATGCATGTGTGTACACAAGCGTGTCTATATGTGTGTGTGTGTGTGTGTATAGATGGATAGATAGATAGATAGATAGATAGATAGATAGATAGATAGATAGATAGATAGATGCAGAATTAGAGAAAGAGACAGATAGCTAGATAGATACAGAGCTAGGTAGGTAGATAGATAGATAGATAGATAGATAGATAGATAGATAGATAGGTGTGTGTGTGTGTGTGTGTGTGCAACATTATGTAGTAAAAAATTTGCTTCCCAACCACATGGTTCCAGGTTCAGTCTCACAGCATGGCATTTTGGGTAAGTGTCTTCTGCTGTAACCTCAGGCCAACCAAGGCCTTGTGAACAGATTTGGCAGATGGAAACTGAAAAAATCCTGTCATGAGTGGATACATCGTTGTCGTCGTCGTCGTTTAACGTTCGCTTTCCATGCTAGCATGGGTTGGACGATTTGACTGAGGACTGGTGAAATCAGATGGCTACACCAGGCTCCAGTCTGATTTGGCAGAGTTTCTACAGCTGGATGCCCTTCCTAACGCCAACCACTCAGAGAGTGTAGTGGGTGCTTTTACGTGTCACCCGCATGAAGGCCAGTCAGGCGGTACTGGCAACGGCCACACTCATCTCGCTCGAAAAACCTCATGTGTCACCCGCACAAGAGCCATATATATATATATGTGTGTGTGTGTGTTTGTACAATATGTGTATGTGTGAATATATATGCATGTATGATGTTGGAATTCAGAATCTGAATGTGTGGATAGAGGTTGACACATTATTCTTGCCAGTCAGGACACCTGTAAGCCCCTAGGTAGGGGATTTTTTTTTGCGTCAATTTTTATCTACAGGAATGTTCTCCTAAAGAGAAGAATGGAACCTTTAGATTCCTAACTTCGAAACTGCAATAAAGAATTAACCTTTTGTTTTTAAGCTTTGAATTTTATGTCATTTTGTTTGTGTGTGTGTGTGTGTGTGTGTGTGTGTGTGTGTGTGTGTGTGTGTGTGTGTGTGTGTGTGTGTGTGTGTGTGTGTGTGTGTGTGTGTGTGTGTATATATGTATGCATACACTAACATATATGTATAAATATATGTTACTGTACACAAATATGCTTCTCTGTCTATATACAAATATATATATATACTTCCTGGTAATTAATCGATATTAATTAATATATGATTTTTACCCCATGTTAATATATATATATATATATATATATATATATATATATATATATATATATAGATAGATAGATATGTAATTGTCTCTGTGCATATGTGTGAAGGTGTGCATGTCTGCAACAGCAACCACACAGTACAATTTTATACACACATGTGACTATGCAGCCTAGACCAAAATGAAGGTCAACTGATTCCCTAAATACAGCTCAAAAATGGTGACCCCTCATCACTTTTCCATTGTTTCATTGCCAAGACATTAAGACATAATAAGTTCTGAATGTGAAATAATAGATTTAATATTAAGATTGCTTCCAAGCTTTCCTCGAGGCCAAGCCTAATAGCCATCATCACCACTAGTATGATCATCATTATTGTTGTTGTTGTTGTTATTATTGTTATTAGGGCAACAAGTTGGCAGAATTGTTAGCGTGCCGGGTTAAATGCTTAGCGGTATTTCACCCGTTGCTACATTCTGTGCTCAAATTCCTCTGAGGTCGAAGCTTGCTTCCCAACCGCATGGTTCTGGGTTCAGTCTCAATGCTTCGTGCGTTGGGCAAGTGTCTTCTACTTATGATTGAATTTGGCTGACAGAAACTGAAAGAAGCCAATCATTTATACGTATGTGTGTGTGTGTGTGTGTGTGTGTTTGTTCTCTACCACTGCCTTACAAGCAGTGTTGGTTTGTTTATGTGCCTGTAACTTAGTAGTTCAGCAGAAGGACCCAATAAAATAAGTACCAAGTTTAATAAAAGAAAAGTACTGGGCTTGATTCATTCAATTAAAATTCTTCAAGGTGGTGCCACAGCATGGCCACAGTCTAATGACTGAAATAAGTAAAAGATTTTTAAAAATGGTAAGGTATATATATGTATATGTGTACATGTGTGTGTGTGTATACACATACATGCAAGCATATACATACATATATGCACACACGTACATACACACACACATAAACTCACATGCCCACATGCAATTATACACACACACATACAGACATCCACACACACATGCACACATGCAAATATATACACATGCACACACACACAAGCATGTACATGCTCACATACATGCATACACATGCACACACACAAGTGCACACACATGCATGTACATGCACACATACACACACACACATGCACGTACATGTTCATATACATGCACACACACGCATGCACACGCACATGCATGTACATGCACACACACACACACACACACGCACGCACGCACACACACGCATTTGGCAAAAAAAGTTACAAAAGTGACTTTTGTAATTCACTGCCAAATGAAAAAAAAAAACAGAAAGAAACCTCTCTGCATTTGGTACGAGGCCTAAAATTTCGGGGAAGTGGACGGGTCAATTCCATTGACCCCAGTGCTCGACTGGCAATTACTTCATTGACCCTGAAAGGATAAAAGTCAAAGTCGACCTCAGTGGAATTTGAACTCAGAACCAAAAGATGGCCAAAATGCAGCCAAGCATTTTATCCAGCACATTAACCATTCTTATTTCTTTATTGGTCACAAGGGGCTAAACATAGAGGAGACAAACAAGGAGAGACAAAGGGGTTAAGTCGATTACATCAACCTCAGTACGTAACCGGTACTTAATTTATCGACCCCGATAGTATGAAAGGTAAAGTCGACCTTGGCGGAATTCGAACTCAGAACGTAGCAACAGACGAAATACTACTAAGCATTTCGCCCGGCGTGCTAATGTTTCTGCCAGCACATTAACCATTCTGCCAACTCACTGCTTTCTGCCGATTAAAACGAATAAAAAATATATATATTCTAATGTATTGAGCTCTTTTTATCCTGTTTGTTCCAACAAACCTATAAACAAACACACACACACACACATATATATACACATATATAGCTGTATATACAAATATACATATTTATGTATTATACATAATATATATATATACAATATATATATATATATATATATATAAATTATAGAAAATGCATATATATTTTTATATACTTGGGCATATATATGTAATATGTGTGTGTGTGTGTGTGTAAATATTCATGTATATATAAGTATCTATGTGTGTGTGTGTGTGTGTGTGTATAGATATATATACATATATATATATGCATATATATGCGCATTTGTGTGTATATATATATGTATATAAATGTATGTGTGTATGTATGTATAAATGTGTGTGTATATATATATATATATATATATATATATATGTATATACGTATGTGTTTGTGTGTGTATATATTATATGTATAAATATATACACACACACACACATATATATATATATTTTATAGTTAAAAAATGTTTGTGAAGAGACAAAAATTACTCAAAACATGAAAAAAAAACATGTTATCTTCAACAGCAAATGAAGAAAAGATACAAAAACACCTTTACAACAACAACAACAAGTATATCAAGCAAAACAAACACATTGTCATGTGCAACATCTCCAATACGAAAAAAAAAAAAAAAACATCATCATCATCATCAACAACAATTTTAGAATCAACATTAGCATCAAGACCAGACCATCAACAGCAACAATAAGAAGAACGAAAAAGGTGTGTGTGTGTGTGTGTATAAAGAGATATTTGCTATCGTCTGCAAAATGAAATAGTAACTTGACTGTTTGATATTTTACTAACGACAAACTACAAGCTCTCGGTTTAGTTTCTTTAACGAGCTGACATCATTGTCATTGTCGCCACCATTATCATTAATGTAATTTATTATTAATTTCTTTTTGCATGCCATGAGAACCCCCAAGATGTTGGGCGTCGATGCAAGGATGGAATTGTACAAAAGAAAACGATACAAGAAAGAGGAGGGGCGAGAGGGGTAAATGAATGGGAGGTGGCCCGAGATCAATAGAGACACAATAAGTAAATGACTATGAATAATAATAATAATAATAATAAGAGAAGCACAAAATTTTATGGGATTTTCCTATTCAAATGGATAAGAAGATAGAATATAATAGACCAGACATAATAATTGATAAGGAAAAATTAAATTGCTTACTAATTGATCCATCATGTCCGTTTGATTACAGGATTGAGGAATTCCAACCACGTTTTGTGGTTCGCTACCTCAACAGCTCCTTTATAGGATCCAGTGACTAAACACATCATCAGGAGGAACCATGTCCAGTTTCGGCCCCTACTCCCCTACTGTTTTCGATTTTGCACCCTGCTCCTTTCGGAGGTGTCTTCAGCTCTGGTGTTGAGTGCATTTCTTCTTTCTCTTTTTTTCTCCTGTTCCCTGGCCTCTTCGATGCAGAGTGTAACAATGCTGGGCCTTTGAAATACTGGTACAACTCATTTTTGCCAGCTGAGTGGACTGGAGCAATGTGAAATAGAATATTTTGCTGAAGGACAAAATGCGTTGTTGAGAATTGAACTCATGACCTTCCGATCGTGGCCTGAATACCCTTAAACCATCCACCGTCGCCCTACATACATACATCATGTGCAAATATAACCAATTGATAAATCATTGTTTGGGAGAGAGACAAGAAAATGTATGTTGCTGTCATAAAGATCAGCTGTCCTAGTGATGTGAATATCTCTTCGTAAATCAAAGAGAAAAAACGATAACTGCAGATAATTGCTTCAAAAGCTTCAGCTTCTGTGGTTGGCACTCCGTCGGTTTCAACGTCAAGGGTTCCAGTTGATCCAATCAACGGAACAGCCTGCTCGTGAAATTAACGTGCAAGTGGCTGAGCACTCCACAGACACGTGTACCCTTAATGTAGTTCTCGGGGATATTCAGCGTGACACAATGTGACAAGGCTGACTCTTTGAATTACAGGCACAACAGAAACAGGAAGTAAGAGTGAGAGAAAGTTGTGGTGAAAGAATACAGCAGGGTTCACCACCATCCCCTGCCGGAGTCTAATGGAGCTTTAGGGGTTTTCGCTCAATAAACACTCACAAAGCCCGGTCTGGGAATTGAAACCACGATCCTACGACCGCGAGTCCGCTGCCCTAACCACTGGGCCATAGCACCTCCACTGTACCTAGTTTATAAATTCACATTTCCATCAATTATAACTGGTGCACTTGGTTTTTTTGCGAGTAAATGCTTAAGTGACAAGCTGGATAAGCTAAGGTTTTCATAAAAAGAAATCAACCAATGATTTTGCACATTACAAAATAAAATCTGTAAGCGGGAACAATAAAAGTATATAAGACATTTCTCAAGTTTAAAATGTGAATATGTTTTTGTTATCTACTTTTCAAAAATGGAGTTTTTTTAATCTTTATTAAAAGCCATCTCCTTCTTGACAGGAAGACATCAAATAATGGAAGATAAAAGAGGACATACAAACATAGAAACAATATATATCATACAAAAATAAACACACACACACACAAATATTAATTGAAGGTTCACTCAATTTTCCCAGTAGATTATCACATTTGTTTTTATTTTTACAAAGAAAAGGCTTGACAGCAACTTGGAAATCTCACTTTTGTTAGACCAACGGATGAAGGTAACTTAAAGGAAACTTTGAAGTCGTTGTCAACCTTTTCCAAGTAAATACACAAATATTCACAGACACACATTAAACTCAACACAGTTCTCCATCTTGTTGAATCTGTCAAACCATCTAACCTCTGCCAGAACAGAAGACAGATGTTAAATGATGATAAGCGAGGAGGAGGATAATATATATATATATATATATATATATATGTGTATATATGTGTGTGTGTGTGTGTGTGTGTGTGTGTGTGTGTGTGTGTGTGTATACACACACACATATGTATGTATATATACATGTGTGCATA
>NC_069003.1:9820439-9823341 GCF_001194135.2 Octopus bimaculoides
TATATATATATATATATATGACGGGCTTCTTTCAGTTTCCGTCTACCAAATCCACTCACAAGGCTTTGGTCGGCCTGAGGCTATAGTAGTAGACACTTGCCCAAGGTGCCATGCAGTAGGACTGAACCCAGACCCATGTGGTGAGGAAGCAAGCTTTTTACCACACAGCCACTCCCACATGTATGTATACTTTCTTTTTATACTTTCATTAGTTCCATTTGAGGGCTGAGGCCATGCAAGGGCACTTCATATGTCCTTAATGTATCTTTATATATCTTCACTGTTGCAGCCAATATGAATCTGTTTTCCTTTAAACCAGACAGACTTGCAGAGTTTTAAGGGTAAATATAACGCAAACTAAATTAATTTAGCCTAACACCATTTTTATTTTTATTTCTTTTAGTGCCAACAAGTCGCTGGGGCAATATTTCAGTCTTGGCGCTAAATTAAATTAATAAGACTGATAATTAAATAAAACCTAATGATTAAAAGATAATTATTTTCTCGTATGAAGTGACGCTACTGAAACCTTGAGACTGGAATCTTACTATAAATAGAGCTAATAGTTTCTTTCCCTCAAGTCATTCGACATTACCATTGTTATAAGTATGCTGTCACTTGGCATTACATCATTAATACAGAACACATGGGTTCCCTGGTGGCGCTGTGTTTATACATTCTGGACTTCTCTTGCTGTATTCCTTAGCAGTCGGGACGAATTATTAGATTAGTAGACTCTTTTATTTTCCCTTTGTCTCCGTCCGTTGATTGCAGCCATACTGGGGCCACTGGCTTGGAAGGTTTAGTCAAACAAATCAAAACTAGTATTTATCCGGTTTTTTTTTTTTTAAATGTCTGATATTTATTTTATTAGGATCTTTTGCTGAACTGCTTAGTTACAGGGACAGAAATGAACCAACATCAGTTGTTTCATGTGTCTTTGTTTGTCCCTAGACCTTCTCTTTATAAATGTTCTGAAAACTATTCACAGCTTTGGATTTTTTTAATCATATTCTGTTAATTTTTATATATATGCATGCTAATACACGACCTACGTTAGACTCCACATTTGTATCATTATCGAACCTGGAGCTTAACTATAGTCTGTCCATAGCACTTACTCAGCATTACCTGACACCAATACTTCTCATACCCTATATACTCTTTTACTTGTTTCAGTCGTTTGACTGCGGCCATGCTGGAGCATCACTTTTAGTCGAAGAAATCGACCCCAAGACTTATTCTTTGTAAGCCTAGTGCTTATTCTATCGGTCTCTTTTGCCGAACTGCTAAGTTATGGGGATGTAAGCACACCAGCATTGTCAAGCAATGTTGGGGAACAAACACAGACACACAAACATATACACACACGCACGTCATACACAGTCGATGATTATCAGCAGAACTGAACTCATAATAATCGCCGTCATCATCATTTAAAGTCTGTTTTCCATGCTGGAATGGGTTGGATGGCTTGACAGGAACTGGTAAGGCCAGGGGCTACACCAGGTCCTGTTGTCTGTTTCAGCTTGATTTCTACAGTTAGATGCCCTTCCTAATGCCAACCACTCCACAGGGTGTACTGGGTGTGTTTTGTTGTTATGTGGCACCATCACAGGTATTTTTTAAGTGGTTCCAGCAATGGTGCTTTTTACGTGACACCTTCATTTTAGGATCACAATTCTGCTGGTGTGGACAGGTTTTCTCAAGTACAGCAATGTGCCACATATCTCAGTCGTCTGTAAATGCGTTGTTAAAAGCTTGGTGAAACTCCAGACAGTAATATTCAGGGGTCGTTTATGGTGATGAAAAAAAAATCATTGATGAGCAAAGGCACAATGGTTAGAGCTGCCGGGCTCATAATCATAAGGTAGTGAGTTCAATTCCTGGACTGAGCTGTATTGTGTTCTTGAGCAAGACACTTTATTTCACGTTGCTCCAGTTCACTCAGCTGGCAAAAATAAGTTACAACGTCATTGGTGCCAAGCTGTATCGGCCTTTGCCTTTCCCTTGGATAACATCAGTGGTGTGAAGATGGGAGGCTGGTTTGCATGGGTGACTGCTGGTCTTCCATAAACAATCATGCCTAGACTTGTGCCTAGAAGAGTAACTTTGTAGATGCAATCCCATGGTCATTTGCGACTAAAGGGAGTCTTTGCAAGTTCAATTCCCAGACTGGGCTGCGTGTTGTGTTCTTGAGCAAGACACTTTATTTCACGTTGGTCCAGTTCACTCAGCTGTAGAAACAAGTTGGAACATCACTGGTGCCAAGCTGTATCAGCCTTTGCCTTTCCCTTGAATAACGTCGTTGGTACAGAGAGGGGAGGCTGGTATGCATGGGTAACTGCAGGTCTTCTATAGGCAACCTTGCCTGCACTTGTGCCTCAGAGGGGAACTTTCTAGGTGCAATCCCATGGTCATTTGTAACTGAAGGGGGTCTTTTATTTTATATTGATGAAACCACCACTCTGCTCCAGTAGTTTTCCTGGTAGTCATTCGTTTTCTCAATTCCTTAATTCCATATGTAAAAGGTTAATGAGGTCATTTACATAATTAAAATAGAATCGCTAACATTGAAATCTAGCTGAGGAATTTATTATAATTCCTTCTCTTCTCAAAGAATCTACACTTCTATATTTAGTGCATGAAATAGATTGTATCCAAAGTTGATTTAACAAAATAAGGTTGGTTCTTTTGTTATTGTTTCTTTTGGGGGGGGGGCTTGTTTGTGTGGTGACAGTAATGGTGGGTCCCGATCAAAATATTGCTTTCTTCAATAGAAGGAACTATTGCTGTTTCTGTTGCGACAGCTGTAATCGCTGTTGTTGTTTTTCTATGTTGATTAACCAAGTGAATAACCAATTAAATATTGATGGTTGCAGGAGGAGGGGAGGGGAGAGAA
>NC_069003.1:9823763-9825681 GCF_001194135.2 Octopus bimaculoides
CAGAAAGAGGGGCAGAAGAGAGATGAGGGAGAGGTAACAGAGGGGGAGAGACAGAAGGTGAGAGGGAAAGGGAAAGAGAGACAGACAGAGGGAGAAGCAGACAGACAGGAGAGAGAGAGAGAGAGAAATAGGAAACTTATATATAGTTGTTCAATCTGCAGAAAAATAGCAGCTAATTTTTCCCTCAGATCAAACCCCTGCTCTAAGCATTTTAAACAAGACACGTCTCATTGAAGATTATAATCTTAGATAACTCAAAAAGGTTGGATGGTCACAGTTGGAATATTCTTACTCATAGTTTACTCTGAATCAAGGTTTGACCTAAGGATAAAAAAACAGCATCAACACTAGCATATATTCAAATGTGTGAAATCCGAACATGTGATTGGCTGCAAACTGGTAGGAACCTCTAGAATTCTTTGTATGAATGAGGAACAGAATGAGACTAGATGAAATAATGTGGCTTTGTTCCAGAGAGAAGCACCACCGATGCTATTTTCATAGTCTGGCAACTTCAAGAGAAGTATTTAGCAAAGAACAAACCATTGTACTTGGCATTTGTTGATCTAGAGAAAGCCTTCGGCAATGTACCTCACTCAGTGATATGGTGGGCTCTGAGGAAGCTAGGGGTAGACAAATGGCTTGTGAAAGCAGTATGGGGGTACTGTTTGTAAGGTAAGAGTTAGCCATGGGTACAGTGATGTATTTAGTGAATTTAGAGTACAGGTAGGTGTTCACCAAGGTTTGGTCCTCGGCCTTCTTCTATTAATCATCTCCAGACCATAACAGAGGAATTTAATACTGGAAGCCCATGGAAACTACAATATGCTGATGATCTGGCCTCATACCAGAATCTGTAACAGAATTAGAAAAGAAATTCCAGGCCCAGAACCTGGAAGGAAATGGTCTTAAAGTTAACTTGGTAAAGACCAAGATCCCAGTAAGTAAGAAGTTGAACAGAATCCTTCACCCTTCTAGTAAATAGCTCTGCTTGATATGTATGAAGGGTGTAGGCAGAAATTCCATTCAGTGTACCCAGAGAAAACTATGGACACACAAGAGGTGCAGTAGAATAATAGGAAGTTTAACAAGTAGTGTTTGTATATGGACGATGTACAGGAGCCATAAAGACCACAGATACACAGGAAAATGATTTCCTCAAATGTCCCAGAGGCTCTCTGGATGTTGTAGATAATTCTTGTTACGTAGATGATCTAATTAGCAGTGGGGGAGGTTGTGCATAGTGTAATTGCTAGAATGAGAATAGGATAAAGTTCAACCTCTCTCTCTGAGAGAAAGGAAGATTGTAGGATGCATGTATATGAACTGCAATGTTACAGGGTAGTGAGACACGGGCCCTGAATGCAGAGGATATGCAAATGCTAAAGAAGAATGAAGCTGGTACGTTCTGCTGGATGTACAATGTCAGTGCACAAGTGTGGATAGCACAAGAGTATTGAGAGAAAGTTAAGCATAAGATAAATTATATGCAGTGTGCAAGGGAGGAGACTGGTTGGGTCATGTGATGCAGATAGATGAGGACAGATGCATAAACACAAATGTTGATCACTAAAAGTGGAGGGACGATGTTGGAGAGGAAGACCCAGGAAGACATGGGGTGAAGAACTGAAGACCAATCTCAAAACGATGGGCCTTACAAAGGAGATGATAGAAGACTGTCGTGTATATATATATATATATATATGTATTTGTGAGTCTGTGTTTGTCCCCCCACCATTGCTTGACATCCGGTGTTGGTGCATTTATGTACCCGTAACTTAGCGGTTCAGCAAAATAAACCGATAGAATAAGTACTAGGCTTACAAAGAATAAGTCCTGGGATTGATTTGTTCGATTAAAGGTGGTGCTCCAGCATGGCAACAGTGAAATGACTGAAACGAGTAAAAGAATATATATG
>NC_069003.1:9825857-9829091 GCF_001194135.2 Octopus bimaculoides
TATATATATATATATTATGTGTATGTGTGTGTGTTGAAGATTTAGTCATTGTGTTTTGTTTTACTTTTTACCCAGTCAAGATGCAAGTGGAACATTTTTATTTTCCTCTCCACACTGAAAAATATGAGCTAACAATAGCACCTCTACATAGTCTTCTGACCCACAAAAGCCAAATCTCCTTAACAGCTAAATCTCCTTAAAATCTCACCCTACCGTAACATTAAAAAAAAAAAAGTTAAAAGTGGCTTCAGCCATCATTTTCACGGGGGTTAAATAATCCATCTTTGCTATAGGTACAAGGACTGAAATTTTGAGGGGGAAGGAGTAAGTCGATTACATCGACTCCAGTACGCAACTGGTACTTAATTTATCGACCCCCAAAAGGATGACAGGTAAAGTCGACCTCGGCGGAATTTGAACTCAGAACGTAGTGGCAGACGAAATACCACCATGCATTTCGCCCAGCACTCTAACGATTCTTATTTCTTTATTGCCTACAAGGGGCTAAACATAGAGGGCAGACAAAGGGATTAAGTCTCGATTGCACCGACCCCAGTGCGTAACTGGTACTTATTTAATCGACCCCAAAAGGATGAAAGGCTAAGTCGACCTCGGCGGAATTTGAACTCAGAACGTAACGGCAGACGAAATACCGCTAAGCATTTCGTCCGGTGTGCTAACGATTCTATTCTGCCAGCTCGCCGCCTTACACGGAGTTAAATAGTAACGACAATAGCAATAAAAAAAAGGCCACATTGAATAATATAATTCTAGATACATTAATAATGAGTAACAAACGGAATGGTCAAGAGTGGAGCTTTTAAAATTATAATTATGACTTATAAGTCATGGCCTGAATGGAGAAGAGGGCGATGGCCAAACAAGAACAACGACGTCTACGCCGATCTCTGTTCACAGTGAATTCCAAAATGTTGTAGGGAAGATAATTCCTGAATAGTAAGGGAAATAATTAAGTGAAGGGAAATAATTAAGTGAAGGGAAATAACTCTTGTAAAGAAATTGCATCAAATGAAATATGTATTTTTGTTACAAGATAAATCGTTTTGCGAGTGCTCTGGGATATAGCGTCAGCGACGTTTCTAGGGCCTCAGAGGTTTTCGAGTCTTTCAACATCAGACTCCTTCGTCCCAGCTACAATCCCAATTGTAGCAAACCACTGTACTGCCCTCTTTCTCTAATACCACTAGCCACCTGGCGGCTTTCTCTATTGTTTCAGTGATAGAACTTATAGCCATCCTCTTTGATGCACCATTAACACCAAGCCCGATTTTTTATTTTCTTTATACGAAGTAATATTTTTCGAAAGGGTGCTGACCTTTCTGTAAAAAGAAGTTACGACGACGAGGGTTCCAGTTGATCCGATCAACGGAACATCCTGCTCGTGAAATTAACGTGCAAATGGCTGAGCACTCCACAGACACGTGTACTCTCAATGTAATTCTCAGGGAGATTAAGCATGACACAAAGTGTGACAAGGCTGGCCCTTTGAAATACAAAACCAACAGAAACAGGAAGAAAGAGTGAGAGGAAGTTGTGGTGAAAGAGTACAGCAGGGAAAACATCTGAAGTTCGTAGAGCTTTAGATTGTTTTTGCAGCATTTAGATGTATTCGCAGCATTCCTAGCCAGGCGAATACTACGCTGCTCATCGTTTTCCATTGCTCTTGCAGTAGTTAATACATGCAGCATTTTGTGATTGTCAAATTGAAGTCTCACGTGCCAATTCATTTGCTCTCCTTCTTTTCAATTTGTCTGCAGTTGCTCGACCAATGGCGGATCTCCTCTTTGGCGACATTAGGCCAAGAAATATGACGTAATAAACTAAGATGACAATTATACGTCAATGGAAAAAGGTAAATAATATCAATGTCTTAGCAAATTTTATTAAAAGTTACCGGATCTATTTCAAAACGGGGGCACCAGTTTTCATTTATGTTTTATGTAGTGTTTTTGGTACCGAAAGACTTTCAAACTTCGTATACTTATCTATTTTGTGTTATAGAACAGAAAAAAATTTTTGTATTCGAATTTATTTCATGTAAAAATTTTGTCTTATTTCGATAATTTCTACTAATCACTGACGTCTATTCAGTTAAAAACAGTTAGCGCTGTAACGGTGTATATCGTATTAATCCCCTAACCCTAACTCTAGAATCCAAACTCTAAAATTGTTACACACATAGATACGCACAGCGTAATTTATTATATAAACAATATATGCGTATAAATTACGATTAAACCGGATGAAATATGTCACAGGGAATAACATTTTTATGACCGCCCAGCAGTAACTCTATTCAGCTGAATAGATGTCAGTGATTGGTTGAAATTACAGAAATGCGACAACTTTAACATGGAATAACTTGCGATGTACGTTTTTTTGTTAAGAAGACTAAGAGTAAAAGATGTTTTATATGACACATTCTACCAGTGTCCCAAGTTTCAAAGTGTTTCGTTAGTGTTTCGTTAAGAAAATACTGGTGCCCCCGTTTTGAAATAGATCCAAGTTACCTTCTCCAAAGTAGTTGTACTTACCCTAGGAAAGGGGGATTTCTGGCCCATTACTCATTATGTGAAAAAAATTAAGTCTAAAACCATCTCTGGAACATAAGTAATGCATGTTCCCAGTTTGAAGAAAATCAGTTGTGAACATCAGACGTTATGCGGGTTTACACACATACGGACACACGGTAATCTTCAAGTTTAGGGGGATAAAAAAATAAATAAAAATATTCAAGGGAAATAACTGAACGACTTACCAGTATTATCCGTTTTCTTCTAGCTGTTTATAAATAAATCACACCCTAACCCTAATCTTAACCCTAACGTCAATGAAATCACGTGTGTGATTTATTTATAAACAGAGATGTACGGAGAATACTGGTAAGACGTTCAGTTACTTCCCTTGAATATTTTTATTTACCCCCCTAAACTTGAAGATTACCCGGACACACATACTTAGACAGACAGATAGAACAGATAGAATAGATAGACAGATAGAATAGATAGACAGATAGAATAGATAGACAGATAGAATAGATAGAACAGATAGACAGATAGATAGATAGATAGAAAAGATAGATAGATAGATAGAAAAGATAGATAGATAGATAGAAAAGATAGATAGATAGATAGAAAAGATAGATAGAAAAGATAGATAGATAGAAAAGATAGATAGATAGATAGAAAAGATAGACATATAGATAGATAGAAA
>NC_069003.1:9829411-9830320 GCF_001194135.2 Octopus bimaculoides
GATAGATAGATAGAAAAGATAGATAGATAGATAGATAGAAAAGATAGATAGATAGATAGATAGAAAAGATAGATAGATAGATAGATAGAAAAGATAGATAGATAGATAGATAGATAGATAGATAGATAGATAGATAATCTTCTAGAATGGTATATGAATATAAACTCACTAACTTAAAGTTCAGAAACAAATGTGATCAATGATTAAAGTCCGATATCTTCCATCCTCGTGTTATGTTATACTCTCTCTCTCTCTCTCTCTCTCTCTCTGTGCCTGAGTGTCTGTAAGGCAACAGAAAAGCATCCTCAACAAGAAACTTTGAGCAGTTATATTTTTCTGTTGTTGAGTAGAACATCCTAACCAAAACTGTAAATTTACCTTCAACAGTGAAGAGGTTATGTGCTTCCAGACGACAGATTTGATGAGTCATCTCTATTGCTCTTTACGTTCTGAGTTCAAATTCCACTGACGTTAACTTTGCCTTTCATCCTTCTGGGATCAGTAAAGTAAAGTCCTGAGGTTGAGGGTCAATGTATTTCACTTGTCCTTCCCCTCAAAATTACTGGCCTTGTGTTAAAATTTGCAACCGTTATTATCATTAAATTGGACTGACTTCTGTCTTGTCTTTCATCCTTTCGAGGTCGATAAATTAAGTACCAGTGAAACGGTGGGGTTGATGTAATCGACTAGTTCCCTCCCCACAAATTTCAGGGTTTGTGCCTGTAGTAGAAAGGATTATTATTATTATTATTATTATTATTATTATTGGATCTTTTTTAAAACGGGGGCCACATTTTTCATTAACGAAACACTTTGAAACTTGGAACACTGGTAGAATGTGTCATATAAAACATCTTTTTCTCTTAGTCTTCTTAAAAAAAAAAGAAATCCATAAGTTATTCCATGCTA
>NC_069003.1:9830421-9832927 GCF_001194135.2 Octopus bimaculoides
AAGGTATGGAGATTAAATACGCTTTACATCGCTTAATCAGCCAAAGGAGTAAATATAAACAACTGAATACTTGTCAGTGATTGGTTGAAATTATCGAAATAAGACAATTTTTTACATGAAATAAATTCGAATACAAAAATATTTTTCTGTTCTATAACACAAAATAGATAAGTATACGAAGTTTGAAAGTCTTTCCGTACCAAAAAGACTACGGAAAACATTAATGAAAAATGTGGCCCCCGTTTTAAAATAGATCCTTATTATTTGTGTCTGGAACTGTCGGCCAAGTGTTCGGAGGGCTGTTAAATTTTCTTCAAATTTGTTGTTTTGCTGTTTGTTTTTTAACAGTAATTTTGTTAACAGGGCTTGCCATAAGCAAGGCCAGCTGGGGTGGTAAAAATTCGCCCTTAAAGGAAGAATTTTGACTTTTAAGAACTCAGAATTCCATATTTTGCAAAATAAAAACTGCAACAATGGCTTCTCGAGTGGAGCGCGTCGACGTTCTTTGTAACAACTTCTGTAAAATTTCGTTCCCTCCGCTACGTAACGTTGTTGAGAGGAAGAGCAGTAGCAACAACAGCATCATCACCACCATCAATATTGACGGAGGGAAGAAGGAGGAGAACACTGACACCGCTACCACCACCGCCATCACGACGACCAGTCAGAGCAACGACAGCTGAAGAGGTGAAGAGAAAGAAAAAAAATTTCTTTCGCGCAAGACAATTAGCAAAGCACGGACGACAGTTGCTTTTTCTAAGCAAATACATTGTCAGTAAAAAAGAATAATGTAGGTCGTCCGCTTTTTAAAATCGTCACCTACACAGACCACAAATTTGTCATCTTTACGGTCGACTTGAATTTGACTACGTAGACAGGGACCCGATTTACTGGAAGCTGAACGAGTCACTCAAGGCGTGCCAAGCTTATTAGAGACCGGATTAGTGAATTAGTTAAGCAGACATTAACGAGGTCAATTCTTAACAATAAATGGTGGTACGCCCTGAAAATAACAATCAGAATAGAATCGATTAGATTGAGTAAGGAACAAGCGATAGAAAAAAATTAATACAGAGGGAAAGCTAGTTAGAAACTTAGAAGAGGCACTTAGGATAGGCATTGCAACTGCTGGGGGTGAGTTTGGTCCCCGACCAAGTTTTCAACGCGAAGTTCGAAGGATGAATTGTCAGAGCTAAGGCAAGTGCTCTAAGAAACGAGGCACTTAAAACTGCTGGATGGTCCCAAGTGGCAATGGCTCAACGTGGCAACAAAGCCATAAAGTGAGCGCATGATACTTGAGCCCAAGTAGATGTGCGGTATTTCAGCAGCACTTCACCCAACAGTTTGGGACGAATGGTGAGCCAGAACGCAGGACGGACTTTATTGCCTACCTCGACGGCATGCCACGACTCTCGGTGGTAGGTGAGGCGAGGTGTTGCGAAACGCTGATAAGAGCCATGGAAATACGGGATACGATAATGTGCTGCACGGTGGGCAAATCGCCTGGTTTGGATGGTGTCTGCCCTACGAGTTTTACTATTATATGCCAGACTTGTTTGGCGATCACTTAGTAGATATCTACCGCAACTGGCAACAGAACGGGAGAATCCCTAGCTCTGTGAGCCGAGGGGTGGTGGCACTTCCGAGAAAGGACCCAAACAAGGGGGATCGAATAGAAAATTTTAGGCCCATAATGCTGCTGAAATCAGACTTCAAAATTTCGGCCAAGGTGCTAGCAAAGAGATTGGCGTCGTCGAGGAACTGATTGGTGATGCGCAAACATGCATCATCCCAAGCAGATCCATCCACGACAACCTCCACTTCATACGACACGTCATTGACAGGGTGTGTAATGAAGCTGGCATGGGTGGGGCTTTGATCAATTTGGATTAATCTAAAGCCAATACTTGGTGGCCGTTCTCACAGCAGCCGGTTTCGGTCCTATTTTCCGTGGCTGGATCGCAGCAATGTACAGCGACATCTCCTCAGTAGTTCAGGTTAATGGTTACCTATCGGAAACATTCAGCATCATGCATTCGGTCCGTGAAGTGTGTCCCCTCTCGTCTTTCCTATATGTAATGTCTCTAGAGCCACTACTGGTGAAATTGGAGGCGTTGAGAGGCATTCCGCGTTAACAAGAACGTGGGAGAACCGTGTTGGCATACGCAGACGATATCACCATCGTAGTGTCGAATAGCAGGCACATAGATCTGGTTGGTACCACTCTAAAAGAATACGAGGCGATGATTGGAGCAAAAATTAATCAAGAGAAGTCAGTGGGCCTGCAACTCGGCACCTGGGGTGGCAGGTCCATGCCTTTCAACAGCGTCATGGGACGCTGGGCGGAAGGACCGGTTAAACTGCATGGAATCTGGTTCAGTCCAGATCTCCATACTATACTGTGTAGTCGACAAAATCAAAAACAAACAATGTGAATGTGTGTGTGTGTGTGTGTGTGTGTGTGTGTGTGTGTGCGTGCGTGCGTGCGTGCGTGTGTACGCGCGCG
>NC_069003.1:9833201-9835111 GCF_001194135.2 Octopus bimaculoides
ATATATATACACATATACATAGATATGTGTGCGTGTGTGTGTGTCTGTTCTTTGTTTGTTCCTCACCACCGATTGACAACCGGTGTCGGAGTGTTTACGTCCCAAAATTCAATGCACTGGGCCCTATAATATTTATTTATCAACAGCAAGCCACGACATACACAGATACGAATTGGGTCCCTAGGCAACTCCCCATGTGCCCACCATGCCTCAATGGTGGCACTGGATGAAATCCCAGCTGTCGCAGGTTCTCATTTGTAGACGAGCGGTCTTCCAGCAAGGTGAAATGATTTGCTCAGCTCAAAGACAAAATGCACCATCCGGTCAGTAATTTGAACTCAGACCTAACTATTTGAATTCCAACACCCTAACCACTAGGCCGTATGCTCTCATTGAAGAAAAGCAAAAGACAATTTAGATCAGGGGTTCCCAACCTTAATTTTGCTTGTGGAGCCCTTGAGAGCCATCTTATCATCTGTGGACCCCATATGCACATACTCTTTTACTCTTTTACTTGTTTCAGTCATTTGATTGCGGCCATGCTGGAGCACCGCATTTAGTCGAGAAAATCGACCCCGGGACTTTTTCTTTATAAGCCTAGTACTTATTCTGTCGGTCTCTTTTGCCGAACCGCTAAGTGACAGGGACAGGGACACACCAGTATCGGTTGTCAAGCAATGCTAGGGGGACCAACACAGACACAAAAACATATACACACACATACATATATATATATATACATATATACGACGGGCTTCTTTAAGTTTCCGTCTACCAAATCCACTCACAAGGCTTTGGTAGGCCCGAGGCTATAGTAGAAGACACTTGCCCAAGGTGCCACGCAGTGGGCAGTGGGACTGAACCCAGAACTATGTGGTTGGTAGGCAAGCTACTTACCACACAGCCACTCCTGCGCCTATATGTAAATTTTTGCAATAATATTTGTTTGTAGGTTAGTAAAAACTAACAATGAAACAATTTCATTATATTCATAACATAAATTCCAAATTCAAATCTTGGAAATTTCAATAAATACAGGTACCCCGCCCCCTAGTAAACAAAATTTATATATGGACCCACTAATTACAATTTTTTACTCGTGGACCCCGGTTGGGAACCCCTGATTTAGATCATATTGTCCTTGATATCTTTAGAAACAGAGGATGGTCCAGGCGCGGTCCCAGGAAAGAACAATTATTAACAGATGAAGTAATAGAAACGGCGGCGGACGGGTAGCGCTAATGATGATTGTGGCGGTGATGGTGGTGGAGGGAACAATAATGGTTGGGGAGGGGTTAGTGTTGGTGGCAGTCGCGGCGATGATAATCTTGATAATGATGATATTCCCTCTGAGAAAAAGAAGAAGAAAAAGAGAAAATACAGCAATCTCTCGAACTCTGGCGTTGATTGGTCAGTTAAATGTAGACCTGTTCGTTGATTGGTCAGCTAAATGTGAACCATTTCATTGATAAATCAGCTAAATTTAGCTGAGAGCATTGATTAAAATAATTGAGTTGCGATCACTTTAATATGTCATCTAATCAAGGTTGGTTGCCATGGGTAACGTCTAAATCAAAACTATCGATTAACCTATACTTGGTTTATAAGGGCCGCTTTAGTGTGGCTGTGTGGTAAGAAGTTTGCTTCACAACCATATGGTCACGGGTCTAGTCTTACTGCGTGGCACCTTGGGTAAGTGCCTTCTGCCATAACCTCTCCAGCCGATCAAAGCCTTGTGAGGGGATCTGGTAGACGGAAACCAAAAGCAGCTTGTCGTAGAGAGGGTGTTCGGGATAAATTTGACACTGGCAGAAACGTTAGCACGCCGGGCGAAATGTTTAGCGGTATTTCGTCTGCCGTTACGTTCTGAATTCCACCGAGGTCGACTTTGCCTTTCATCCTTTCGGGGG
>NC_069003.1:9840179-9841280 GCF_001194135.2 Octopus bimaculoides
CTTATTCTTTGTAAGCCTAGTACTTATTCTATCGGTCCCTTATGCCGAGCCGGTAAGTTACGGGAGGTAAACACACCAGCATCGGTTGACAAGCGATGTAGGTGGGGGCAGACACAGACACACAAACACATACACGCACACATGTATATACGATGGGCGTCTTACAGTTTCCGTCTACTAAATCCATTTACAAGGCTTTGGTTGGCCCGAGGCTATAGTAGACATCACTTGCCCAAAATGCCATGCAGTGGGACTGAACCCGGAACCATGTGGTCGATAAGCACGCTACTTACGACACAGCCACTCTTGCGCGTATTTTTTTTTCTTTGCTTTTACTTGTTTCAGTCATTGGACTGTGGCCATGCTGGAGTACCGCCATGAAGAATTTGAGTCAAGCAAATCGACCTCACTGTTTATTATTATTGTCGAAAGGCAGCGAGCTGGCAGAGTCGTTAGCTCACCGGGCAAAATGCCCGTCGTTACGTTCTGAGTTCAAATTACGCCGAGGTCGACTTTGCTTTTCATCCTTTCGGGATCGATAAATTGAGTACCAGTAAAACACTGGGGTCGATGTAATCGACTAGCCCCCCTCGCACCAAATTTCAGGCCTTCTTCCTCCAGTAGAAAGGATTATTATTGCCGAGTTTGCCTTTCATCCTTTCAGGGATCGGCTAAATTTTGAATGTAGACCACAAGCTCGTCTAGATTTAAGTTGCTGTAGATTACATACTACACTGGCACCGAATTCTTTTTTGGATGCGGCCATCCTTCGTGTGTTGGACATGTCCTAGCCAGCGTAGTCTGTGTTGTCGAAGCAGAGTGAACATGCTGTGAAGGATTGCATGATTCAGGACCTCAACGTTGGACACTCTGTGTTGCCAGGATATACCCAGGATGTAGCGTAGGCTTCTCAAATTGAAGATCTTAAGTCGACTCTCCTGTCTGGCATATGTGGCCGAAGTCTCACTGCCATATATATATATATATATATATATGACTCTTATCTCTAGCGATGCCTGTACCGCTTAGCACCCTCTATCACTTTAGTGACGTTTGTAAATTTGCCTCTAGGTTGTTAAATTGCTAATAAACCACCCATAT
>NC_069003.1:9841861-9845162 GCF_001194135.2 Octopus bimaculoides
CCTCCAAGATCAGTTCATGAATTTTCGTGATGTTTTCATTCGTTCGGGAGGTCGATGTTCGTCCTGAACAAGGTCGGTCTTCAATCGACAAGTGACCATTCCTAAAGCGTGAAAACCACTCGTAAACTTGTGTTTTGCTTATGGCAACGTCTTTGTAAGCTGTTCGAAGCATGACAACTGTTTTCGGCCACTGTTTTCCCCAGTAGAAAACAGAATTTCATGAAAGCACGCTGTTCCTTCATTTTAGCCATCGTAAAAATCGATGAACAGGGGAGGAGCATTGGAAAACAAAGTTTTCTAGTTATCTAGTATCTAGTTATCTAGTTTCAAGAAATTCGGAATTTCCAGAAATCCGGAGATAATGTGCCGTACCATGCAATATACTGTACTCTGTGTTGAGCAAACAGACCCTGTTTTTGAAGTTGGTTAATTTACTTACGGTGTTTAGAAATAGTATTGTTCTTTGCCTTTTTAAGTAGATTAATACAGATTAAACATACTCTGCTTCAGAACTGTATTATTCTGCACTTGTTTCTATTAAATAAAATCACGGTCTTTCCTTTTCCTTCGTTTAATTTTCCTACATCATCCTATAAACATTATACTGTATATCTAGTACAGCATGGTGGAGGCGCAATGGCCCAGTGGTTAGGGCAGCAGACTCGTAGTCATAGGATCCTAGACCAGGCGTTGTGAGTGTTTATTGAGCGAAAACACGAGGCTCCGGCAGAGGATGGTGGCGAACCCTGCTGTACTCTTTCACCACAACTTTCTCTCAATCTTTCTTCCTGTTTCTGTTGGCTTTGTATTTCAAAAAGCCAGCCTTGTCACACTCTGTGTCACGCTGAATCTCCCCGACAACTACGTTAAGGGTACACGTGTCTGTGGAGTGTCCAGCCACTTGCACGTTAATTTCTCGAACAGGCTGTTCCGTTGATCGGATCAACTGGAACCCTCGTCGTCGTAACCGACGGAGTGCCAACCATAAATACACATTTACACTCTGTGTCGCGCTGAATCTCCCCGAGAACTACGTTAAGTGTCCAGCCACTTGCACGTTTATTTCTCGAACAGGCTGTTCCGTTGATCGGATCAACTGGAACCCTTGTCGTCGTAACAGACGGAGTGTCAACCATAAATACACATTTAGTCTGTCTCCAGAAAACCGGAAAGTCCAGAAATTCGGGACACTTCCGGTCTCAAACTTGCCGGATAATGGATCCGATATTGCACAAGTCATATAATGTTCTCTCCGTCTTTTAATCACATCAGCAGCAAATGAGTCTACTACGGAGGGGAGATAACTCTCAATGCCTCACTATTAACCAGCTGGTAATCAGCGAGGCAACAGTATTTTGCTTCGGCGTCTGCCATATTTCTCTCCTCATATTCCTACTCATCTAATTCCTTGCAAAAAACATCACTCAAGATGGTTCCGTAAGTATAGTTGTTATTGTTACTATATCTATATTCCATCCGTTATTGCTAAACTAACCGAAAACAAAAATCAGCATTGTTTTCGCTCCGCTTTGTTTTGTTTCGTTTACATAATGTATTTTAAACTAACCTCAAACGCTATTTGTCTCTTATATAAAACCTTACATAACTACTTATGTAAAGAAAGAAATACATTTGTTTCTTAAAATGTTGTCGTTGGAGAAACCAAACTAAACCGATCACAGGTTTTACAAGCTTTACTAAGGAGTCGGATCGAGAAATTACCGGCTTCTACGAACGTGGTCTATCGATTTGTAAGAAATAACAGTCACAATTCCATCAAGTTATACCGAGCAGTTTTTATAAATGAAAACATTCAATCGATAATATTAGTTAGTCCTAGATATGGTATTTCTGAAGAGGAAAAAGAATGATTTTAAAAAAAAGACAGGATGGTCACATCTGGAGCGTTTTTGGCTACGTGTCTTCCAGCTCAGTCGGGCTTAAACGGTGACAACTAATTTCATATTCGTGGACAGTTTCTCAAAGTTATTTGATCAACAACAGAGAAATTGGAACTGGTATTGTTGTTTCGCTCATGATCGACTCTAACCGAACTAGTATCCAAAGTTATCCCAGCCGTGACCATCCCGATTGACAGAATCGTTAGCACGCCGGGCGAAATGCTTAGCGGTATTTCGTCTGCCGTTACGATCGGAGTTCAAATTTCGCTGAGGTCGACTTTGCCTTTCATCCTTTCGAGGTCGATAAATTAAGTACCAGCTGAACACTGAGGTCGATGTAATCGACAAATCCCCTCCCCCAAAATGACTGCCCTTGTGGCAAAATTTGAAACCATTATTATTATTATTTAGATATTATACATCGAGGCTTGTGTTACCTAATTCGTCCTTCCCGTTTATTAAGGTGATAATGCAGTGTTTAACGTAGAGGAGGTTTGACTGCTATGTCTAACACGTCAAACGATTACGCAAAAAAAACCCGTCTTCGTTGTTTTAATGTCTGCTGTTGAGCCACATGATGTTTGGGAAGGATTTCAATTTATTAAAGGAATGCATGCTTTTCTTATACAGTCTAATTCTCTCTCTCTCTCTAACACAAACATGGCACGTGTATGTATGTATGTATGCATGCATGTCTATTGTGTGTATATAAATGTATGCTTACATATGTGTATGCGTGTACATGTGTATGTATATATATTTGTATGTATGCACATGTGTGTATATATATATATATATATATATATATACACGTATATATGTGTGTATGTATATATACATATGTATATATACGTATGTGTATATATATACGTATGTGTGTGTGTATACATATATGTGTGTGTGTTTCTATATGTATATGTGTACACACACATACACACAAATACGAATTTGTTGTTGCTCAAAGGTCAGACCATCCTGTGTGACTTTATATATTTCGGACATCACACAATTTCACCCTGAAAGTCGTGTGTGGTTTGCAGGAATTTACCTGCTATTTCTAGTATCACTATGAACCACTTGGATGTTCCTATATGCACGCGTGCTTATGTATATTCCGTGTCGATTAATCGTTAAAACCAACCAAAAGCTGATAACTGTTTTGTTTGGGAAACAGTCACTGCAGTAAAGGTCAAACTGTCGTTGTTGTTGTTGTTGTTGTTGTTGTTGTTGTTGCTGCGGTTATTATTCTTTAGCACCAGGTTAAACGTGATCAAACAGACCTAAGATCAAAGACACTCCAATCATGACTATCCCGTCTTTTTTTTTTCCGAGACCCACACTGTTCAAAGTGTCCCGTGTTTTTTCGTTTGTTTGGGATCATTTTAAGACTGAAAGGTCAG
>NC_069003.1:9845624-9848819 GCF_001194135.2 Octopus bimaculoides
CAAGGGGCTAAACATAGAGGGGACAAACAAGGACAAACGGATTAAGTCGATTACATCGACCCCATTGCGTAACTGGTATTTTACTTATCGACCCCGAAAGGTTGAAAGGCAAAGTCGACCTCGGCGGAATTTGAACTCAGAACGTAACGGCAGACGAAATAGTTCAAACTGAAGTCCTTCTTGAGCGACACATTTTTTTTCCCATTCGAATCAATACAGAATTATTTATGGAAATATGATTTACTGTCGGGTGACTTTTGGCCAATCTTATATACACTAGGCGAAGCGACCAAGTAGAATCCACCATCACCACTACCGTCCCATTCATCAGGATAAACTCTCCTACAGCAGACATAATCAGGGGCTTCCAAACTGTGTCTATACCATCATATTTGTAATCTATAAATTAGGCAATCCTTTACATTACAGCTGAATGCTCTACATAATAGATTACAAACATCGTTAAATTTTCTGAAAACACCAGTCATCCAACATACGTATATTGAAATATGCTTTTGAAGCACAAAATATATATTTGCAAACGGGATCGCTGCAAGAGTATTTAGCGCTCTTATTTCTTTATTGCCCACAAGGGGCTAAACATAGAGGGGTCAGACAAGGGGATTAAGTCGATTACATCAACCCCTGTGCATAACTGGTACTTAATTTATCGACCCCCGAAAGGATGAAAGGCAAAGTCGACCTCGGCGGGATTTGAGCTCAGAACGAAATACTGATAAGCATTGAATGGATTACCTCAGCTCCAGTATGAGAGTGTCACTTGTTCTATCGACCGGAAAGATGAAAGGCAAAGTCGATCTTGGTGGGATTTGAACTCAGCCTGAACGCTAT
Organism: Octopus bimaculoides; assembly: GCF_001194135.2. Taxonomy (NCBI): domain Eukaryota; kingdom Metazoa; phylum Mollusca; class Cephalopoda; order Octopoda; family Octopodidae; genus Octopus; species Octopus bimaculoides. The sequence goes on from NC_069003.1 coordinate 9,846,477, forward strand.
AAACCACGCGTGTAAAAGACTAGCATAAATCAGTCATTTGTAGGTGTTGGTCGAGACCATTGGTTCTCAACTGGGGTCCACATAGTCCTTAGGAGGTCCCTATAAGATTTCGTTGTTAAAATTTATCTGCAATAAATTGGTTATATTTCTACAAAACACAAAATATCTTTTTAATTATTTTTATACAATTCCTAACAATATTTAATTACTCTTTTACTTGTTTCAGTCATTTGACTGCGGCCATGCTGGAGCACCGCCTTTAGTCGAGCATATCGACCCCAGGACTTATTCTTTGTAAGCCTAGTACTTATTCTATCGGTCTCTTTTTGCCGAGCCGCTAAGTTACGGGGACGTAAACACACCAGTATCGGTTGTCAAGCGATAGTTTGGAGACAAACACAAACACACATACATATATATATATACATATATACGACGGGCTTCTTTCAGTTTCCGTCTGCCAAATCCACTCACAAGGCTTTGGTCGGCCCAAGTCTATAGTAGAAAACACTTGCCCAAGGTGCCACGCAGTGGGACTGAACCCGGAACCATGTGGTTGGTAAGCAAGCTACTTACCACACAGCTACTCAAAAATATTATAGGATTTTGTTAAACATCGAATGGCTAGGATGGTTTATTCGACTTGACCACCCACCGCTCCGAAATTGCTAGCCTTGTGCCAAAATTTGAAACCGATATAAAAAAACGCATTCGATCAAACAATAAAAGGCAGGAAGAAAATAGTCATTTTTCTTTGTTCATCTCATTCCCTTCTTGGTCATTCATTAATCTTCTAATCTTCTCCAGCTTTCGTGTACCTTGTTACTAGTTGTCATGGAATTTCAGATAATCCCTGCTTCGGCAGATGTATGGTATGCAGGGAGTTGTCGGATGACTAAGCATGACCATAGGTCTGTTGGTCCAAGTAAGCTATACGTTTGCCTAGTTGACGACCATACTGCATAGTCTACCATGAAGTGATGTGTGATATAGGATACGGTATGACCTGAATATTTTTTCAATGAAATGTGCAGCAAATACCTTTCAGATGGTGCATATTACGATTATATCGGAATTCAAATCGAAAAAAAAGAAAAAAATTGATTGGCGTGTACTCATACATATTGACACACGTCAAATATTTTTTTTCAAAATTTCAAGTTCCACCAGTATATGTGTGTGCGCCCCCATTATTATTTTTTTTCTTATTTCACAACAAATTCTGAAATAGTTATTACCTACACCGTCTCAAAGGCATTTGTGGAAAATTTAATTCAAAATATTCATTTTTCTGAAAGTTGTGAGAAACAAAGTTGGGGGTGGGAGGAGATACGGTTGCGCTGGTATTGTGTACATTATTTACAATTTGACGGACAGTTGTCCTCACCTTGTTTGTTGTTATGTCCAGCCTTCATCAGTTGTTCTGGTAGAATTTCGACCCTTTATTTGACTAATGTTATTTTTCTATGGTGGACACTGTTCTCATTCCTAAGGTGTATTATTTTTCTGTCTGCGCTCTTAATCACTATGCCATATGTTCGTGAGCTATTACAGAGTGAATTTTAAGGCTTACAAACCTAGTATTTTATCTTTTCTTAATACCGGTTCCCATATTACGTTCATATTTGCATTAAGTCTACTTAGAAGGTTGTTGTGTCCTAGCATATATTGTGCTGCCTCTTTTAATTTTCGTATTTTCCAGTGCTGTTCTCTGTCGATTATTTTAACTTCATCCCACAGCGGCAGGTGGTCTCCGTTTTTTCCATACATGATCGGCTATACCCGATTTTTCAACATCCCCTCGTGTCACAGCTTTACGACGATGTTCCTCTACCCTCACTTTAAGGGGGCGGCAGGTTTCGCTTTGTATAACCTATCGCAACTGCATCTATATTCATATTCTCTTCTATGGTTAGTCAAATAAAGAGTTGGTTACGAAATCCCACCAGAACACTTGATGAAGGCTGGAGAGTACTTCAGCCAAAACGTTGTGGTAGCAAAAAACAAGATGAGGACACCTATCCTTCCATTGTGAATAACCATTTTTCTGTTCGGCATAAAAATAAAACCAAGAGAAAAACAAGAATATACTAACATTTGCCAGTGTCTGAGTTGACATAATTTCCATCAAATTTAATTTTACATATCAATTTTTTTTCATTTCCCACACAAAACAAAACTAGAAAGAAATAAATATACGATTTTATTTACGAAAGGTGTGTGACGACCGGTTATGATAGACAGAGGAATAAACGAGATATTTTCGGTTCAATTATACTTTTGTCTAAAAATATTCTTTTCTATGTTTTAAAAACGACTGAAATTATCATTTTATAGATAACC
>NC_069003.1:9849353-9850072 GCF_001194135.2 Octopus bimaculoides
TTTTTTACAGAATGGCGGAAGTATGAGAAAATAAAATAGACGAAAAACAACAAAAAGGAAAAAAAAAATCTACTTAATTGTGGAAGGTACAATGAATGGGGGGGGGATTCGAAGACTCACCTTTTATTTGTTTCAGTCACTAGTCTGCAGCCATGCTGGGGCACTACCTTGAAGAAATTTTGGTCAAATAAGTCGACCCCCAATATTGGCATTGTATGTAGGTCAGATATTCTCCAGCCAATGTGTTGAAATTTGCTATGGACATGGGTGAGTCTAAAACAGTAACTTTCGGTTTTTAATCTAACATAGAGGGGGAATAATTTTAGAGGATTAGAGTGAACTTGCAGAGTAATGTGTTATTCCAAAGCAATTATGGTAAAGGTGACAGCATCAGCAACAACAATATCAATACCATTAACATCCTCTGTTATCTTCCAAAATAATAATAGAAGTAACAATACCAATGAAGTGGCACTCCGTCGCTTACGACATCGAGGGTTCCAGTTGATCCAATCAACAATACCAATAACCCTGGGGTAATAATTATACAACGACAAGCGGGTAATAATTCCAATACTGGTTGAAAGTAAAAAATCCAAGTTAAATTAAAATATTAAATTTTAAAGGGATGAAATAGGAAAAATAAATTAAATTAGAAAATTTATTTTTTTATTTTTTGAATTTAAAAAAAAACGATTTTAAACCCACAGAAGTGGGTT
>NC_069003.1:9850082-9851879 GCF_001194135.2 Octopus bimaculoides
ATATATATATATCTGTACACGCATGTATATATACATATATATATATATATATATCTGTACACGCATGTACATATATATAAATACACATATACTCATGTATACACCCAGCCACATGCACACACGCCTACATACATACATAAACATATATATATATATATATATATATATATATATATATACACACATATATACATGTGTATACGTATATATATCCATACACACACACATTTTTATATATATATATATATATATGGTCAAGTAATTTAAATCTTTAAAGCGCAGCGAAATGCAGCTAAATAAAATAATTGGAAGACCTATAAACATATACATAAAAAAAAATTACATAAAAACGAAGGTAATTCACATTTATCGCCTTGTCACTACGCCCACCTTGACCGATATCTGTCACTATATTATTAAATTTACTAGGGAACCTGCTAAATGATTTATTCAAAAAAATGTTTACACCTGCCTACGGTTAATAAGGTTACCCACTGCTTTGAGGATTTGTAATGACTCCTCCAAACAAAATTTGCATCTCGTTCTATCTATTTCATAAGGTTTAGCTCTACTGAGGATTGACCATTTCAGTTCGTATTCAACTTTTTCTTCTCTAAGTTGCCATATCAACTTGCTAAATGATGTCACATTTTTATTTTTATGTCTAAATGATGAGATGTGGTTATAATATCGTAACTTAAATATCGTGGCACAACATCCTATGTATTTATAAGTTATGTTCTAGGTAACTACTGCACATTGATATACTACGTTCCTTTCTAAGCAAGATTTATTTAACACATTCCCTACCTCCTCTACAGTTACAACCGGTGCTTTCCTTCCTATTGTCGCTACTTTTAGAGTTATTTCCACAATTGTCATCATTACCTTTATCATTACCATCATTAGTCATATTATTACCACTACTGATATGGAATGTGTTAAATAAGTCTTGCTATCTCTGATCATGAACAGGAGTAGTGGGGAGAGCATTATAGCCATGTATTGAGAGGAATTATTTGGAGTTTGAATAAATATCATAACAAAAGCAAAGTTTGAATGAAATATTGGTCATTTTTCATACTTTCTAGGTGTAACAAATAGGTAATAACAGTTGCTACCCAAGGACAGAAATCGTGTTCCAGCGAATAAATGAGACAACATTTTTAATTGGTTGCTGAAGTGACCCTTTATTTATATCGTTATTATCGATGTTTGCATGTAAGAAGACAACTCTAGAGAGAGGAAGACTAAGAGAGTTTAGACCAGTAGACGGAGTAAGAGTTGTGTTGTTGCACGATGACAAGCTATACGTGAAGTGGGAAACGGAGATGCTCTCTGACCAGAGGCCGAGCGACCAAAGAGATTGAGCTGATTGTTTGGTTGTGTATTTATATTTTCTCTATCTAAATTAGGTCATGCTAGACAATGGATTTTTCCTCTCTAATCAGTCTGAATCCTATTTAACCTAAGAATGCTAACTTTTTAAACAACAGACCCAAAGTGTGACAATTGGCTTCATAAATTTCCTAGTGCAAAAGGCGAAAACAATAGGAAGAGAATTTGCAGGAAAATGTGAATTCGATTTCGAATCCAGGCTTAGAAATTTGAAAGCTATTCTTTACGTATTGTATTCAAGAACAGTACAGAGTCCACCCAAAAAATGTATACACACTTCAGGAAAGGAAAAATCTGTATAAATATTTAACTTGTATAAGTACCTCTCTAAATACAGATACGTCTTCCAATGTGTTATCAAATTGCTATAACACTGAATTAAAATATTCATACAGATTT
>NC_069003.1:9852229-9856753 GCF_001194135.2 Octopus bimaculoides
GTCTTGAAATGATTTAGTCAAATGAATCGACACCATATTTTTTTTTCTTTTTCAAGTGTGATATTTATTTTGCCGAATCGCTAAGTTACGGGAACGTAAACAAAACAACACTAGTTGTCAAGCACTTGTATGGTGAACAAACACAAACATACGTGTGTGTGTGTGTGTGAGAGATGGACTCTCCCGTACGAGTGTTCGTTTTTTGCCGAACGACCTGCACAAATTATATACTCTTTTACTTGTTTCAGTCATTTGACTGCGGCCATGCTGGAGCACCTCCTTTAGTCGAGCAAATCGACCCCAGGACTTATTCTTTGTAAGCCTAGTACTTATTTAATCGGTCTCTTTTTCCGAACCGTTAAGTTACGGCGATGTAAACACACCAGCATCGGTTGTCAAGCTATGTTGGGGGGATAAACACAGACACACAAACATACACACACACACATATATATGTATATATATATACGACGGGCTTCTTTCAGTTTCCGTCCTGCGCCTGATATGTTCATAATGATCAAATATTTGTGCGGCACATCAGCTCACTCCTTCCATCAAATCAACATTGCCTGAACAGAGGCACAGTGTGCCACGCATCAGGTGTTGAAGTGATCGCAGAGCAACATAAGGTGAGGTGTTTAGCGAAAATGCTAAAACAGAAGTTCAGAAAATAAGCATTCGTCAAAGAAAATTACACAGGTGAAAAAAATATGCGTGTTGGTAGTTTTATGCAGACTACAGCGTCACTTGTTACTATGGAAACAGACACAAATGTGTCTATGGCTTTCGATTGGCTAAAATTACGCAGAATTTGCGAACTTTTTATTTTGGTAATTCGTGACCAAAATAAGTTTCCTTTTCATAATTAGCGTACAAAACTACACCAGTACAACAAATCTGAAAACAATGGGAACAAAATTAAACAAACAAAAAAAAAATGAATAGAAAACTGTGACGACAACAGAAAAGATCCAGGAAAGAGACTAGCTTATCGTCTGGAGATAAGAGTGTGTGTGTGTTGGCACTCCGTCGAGGGTTCCAGTTGATCCGATCAACAGAACAGCCTGCTCGTGAAATTAACGTGCAAGTGGCTGAGCACTCCACAGACACTCCTTAACGTAGTTCTCGGGGATATTCAGCGTGACACAGAGTGTGCAGGAAGAAAGAGTGAGAGAAAGTTGTGGTGAAAGAGTACAGGAGGGTTCGCCATCATCTCCTGCCGGAGCCTTGTGGAGCTTTAGGTGTTTTCGCTCAATAAACACTCACAACGCCCGGTCTGGGAATCGAAACCGCGATCCTATGACCGCGTGTCCGCGGCCCTAACGACTGGGCCATTGCGCCTCCGGAGATAAGAGTAGTCTTACCCAAAACGACAATTGTCCGACCTTATCTCTTGGAGGCAGAAGACTTAAGACTTATTCAAAACAGTGTAGAAAACAGTATTGTCGCAAGTTATTCGCATTTGACGGACTCCCACTCAGTTTTCGTCCTCTAAATTCACTCAGAAGGCATTTGTCGGCCGGCCATACACCAGGTGCCGCGCAGTGGGACTGAACCCAAAGCCGCACGGTTGCAAAGCGAGCTCCTTAACCATACAGCCATGTTGGCGTCGTCTTAACGCACGTACACACGGTCACGCATTGTTTTCCCTACACTTCATGTACGTTCAGTCACACGCTGTGCTTAGCTCTCTCTCTCACACACTCTCACTTACTGTAACCCTTCGCACACTACATTTTCTCTAACCCACATTAACCCCGCCCATCAAACTCAACAATAAATCCATCCCACTATATTATCTGATCGGAGGTATTTATAGATAATTATACATACATGTAATATATATATATATATATTGACGTGCTTACTGTCACGTTTCCTCGCTCATAGTCAAGTTGTGCTACCAGTATGTTTATCAATGCAACCCTCTGACAAGCATTAACAGACTGTATATCTTCGCCTTATACAACAAGGGTTATATTCCAGCTCTGCTATATTTTGAGTCCCTGTCGTTAAATTTGTTCATTCTGTCATCAAGTTCATCTGATTGTCACATACCGTCGGGCAAAATGTTTCAGTAAGTCGCACTTCTTTATATTTATGTATATATATTTTTCATATTTGCTTATATATCTTCGTGTGTGGATGTGAATAGGTAAATCTGTTGATACTCGTATGCCTCTGTGTGTGTGTATACATATGTATATAAATGTGTGTGTGTGTACATGTACTAAAGAATTTGGGGCGGACGTGGGACTTGGAAAGCGCTAGCAAGTTGTAATTTCTCCGTTTTGACGAGGTTTTTCAGGAAAGTAGTCATGGGATATGCTAGAAACGAGGAAGATGGCCATAGAATATGCTATAAACGAGGAAGGTGCTCATGGGAAATGCTAAAAACAACAGCCAAATCTCCCTTTAATCACGCACCTTGGCGGACGTCGGACTTCGGAAGCAGCAACAAGTTGGAATTTCTCTGTTTTGACGGGGATTTTTCAGAATTTTTTTTTTTTTACAGTACTCTGGACTATTTTTGTAGCAAAAGAAAAAAAAAACACCGTTTTTTGCAAATTCTTTTTGCTAAAAAGATAGTCCAGAGCGTTTCCAAGGGCACCGTGAAAAAAAAAATCTGAAAAAATCCCCGTCAAAACGGACAAAATCCAACTTGGTGCTTCCTAACTCCGACATCCGCCGCACTGTCTTCCACGGAGTACAGTATCCAAAGTGAACTTACTTAAAAAAATAAATAAAATAATAATAATAATAATAATAATAATAATAATAATAAACTTTAGGGAAACGATAGGGGAATTTTGCTGTTATTTCTAGCCGATCAAAGAACCACGTAAAGGCCACTTCCTCTTTGGTGCAAGTTCATGTTTGTTTATTTTGGTGGCTCCTATTGCTGACAATAACTGTTGTTAAACATTGAATACAGGGAACAGAAACATATTTCAAGGCTAACTAAAAATAACCTAATTTTCTAATTTGTTATACCGAGATAAAACCACTCGTTACTCTTATTCTTGCTATGATAAATTGAAGATAACGTCTAAGTTTTACTTTTTTTCTTAAGAAACAGAATAATTTGGAATATTTGGGGATTTCCTTTGTTTTGTTTTATTTTGTGTTATTTTTCCTTTCATGTGAGATATTTTTTTTTTTTTTTCAGAATTAAAACCTTACAATTATTGATGATTTATAGAAAATATATATAATTAGACTTTTGACATTCAGGCTTCGCATGAACTTTTGAGTGCGACGTGGAAAACTTTATTTCTAAAGTTTTTGTAAACAAAACTTAAGGTCGCTCGTATTTTGTCAATTTCCTTGTGTGTGTGTATACATACACACATACACATATATGCATACGCACGTGTGTGTACACACACACACACACACACACGTATATAGATCATAGATGAGAATCGGATATTCTCCGTATAGAAAACACCTAGTGCTCAAGAGATTTAAACTTGAGCGGGTTGAGGAGTAAATGTAAGGATAAACAAATCTTTGTATCTAAACATATGCACATTTTTTTTTTGTATTTAGTGTATTAAATATTCTTTATTTATCGACCTGCCTAACTTGCTTATCCTTACATGTACACACACAAATATGCATACACTCACGTGCGTGTGTGTGTCTCCTTTTCTTAGTCTTATCCGACAAATTATAGTGCGCACCTGATCACCATACAATCAATCCGTTATTAATCTTTGCTAACCCCTAGTGGTTGATAACGAAAACATTATTACTACCACAACCACCACCACCACCGCCGCTGCTGCTGCATATAATTGGGACTTATTGCGTCTCAAGAGGCTGGACTCCAGATTAACTTGTACCACATCCTGAGTAATACTGTCTTTTAACTTCTTAACCGCTGTTAATCCTTTTGGATTAACTGCTGTTAATCCATAAGCTCCCTCCCTGGTCAGCCCTGATCGAGAAAACCCATGGTCAAAAATATTCCGATCGAAAGCATCCAGTTTCCTCTCCGCCATCGTACGATAGTATATCTAACTAGAGTATGCAGTGTCCTTCCTCGTTAAAGACAGTGGTAAGTGTTACGAGGGATATTCAACTGCTGTTTCTAGCATGTCTAACGACCGTGTAGAGGCGTCCGCCTAAAAGTCGTCCATGTTCTGTTGAGCTATAAATACATAACAAGTGCGAGATGTCGATCGTCTTGACTATGGAAGATGCATACGTTAAAACGTGTTTGTGTATATAATGTGTATACACACACACACACACACGCACGCACACCACACACACGCCCCCCACACACATACACGCCCCCTACACACACATATACGCACAAGCATTCGTAGGATTTCAATGTAGACGATTATGGTAAGGAGGTCTTTCTTGACAGCAGTAAAGTTTAGAGATTGGCAGAGAAGTGGTGGCACAGGACAAGAGAGCTTTGTCTGGCTGTGACAAACGTAGTTGTAACCTAGACTACTGAGGTGTGTGTAGACGCGCACACATAAATACATACACAATACATACATACAT
>NC_069003.1:9857112-9858023 GCF_001194135.2 Octopus bimaculoides
TAAAAGCACCCACTACACTCTCTGAGTGGTTGGCGTTAGGAAGGGCATCCAGCTGTAGAAACTCTGCCAAATTAGATTGGAGCCTGGTGTTGCCATCCGGTTTCACCAGTCCTCAGTCAAATCGTCCAACCCATGCTAGCATGGAAAGCGGACGTTAAACGATGATGATGATGATATATATATATAGTATATAAGTATATATGCACATGTCTAGATATGAAACTATATGCATGAGAATACGTGCATAAAACAAAGCATACAAATCTACACATGCACTGACATCAAATACTGTGTACATGCACACATACATACAATGAAGAAGCTTTGGATCTGGGTTTGAAACCAGCTCTTTCTCTACTGGCAAGAAATCTTGAAATTAAATTGAATAATGGCATACAGTAATCCCTCGTCTATCACAGGTATTACATTACTGTACTGCATTACAGTACTGTACTGTATTTTTTTTAATTATTTTTAGTTTGTATATATTTATTTTATCATAAATGAAAAACATCATGGAGGAATCCATGTAAGCTTAAATAACAAACCACAATGAGTGAACTGCGATATGGCAAAGGATTATTGTACATACATATATGCATACATACATACATACTTATGTACATACATACTTACATCATCATCTTCATCGTTTAACGTCCGCTTTCCATGCTAGCACGGGTTGGACGATTTGGCTGAGGACTGGCGAACTGGATGGCTGCACCAGGCTCCAATCTGATCTAGCAGAGTTTCGACAGCTGGATGCCCTTCCTAACACCAACCACTCCGAGAGTGTAGTGGGTGCTTTTACATGCCACTAGCACGAAGGCCAGTCAGGCGGTACTGGCAATGGCCACGCTCAAATGGTGTCTTTTTACGTGCCGCCTGCACAGGAGTCAGTTGAGCGGCAC
>NC_069003.1:9858531-9860699 GCF_001194135.2 Octopus bimaculoides
GAGAGAAAAAAAGGCAGTCAGAGTCGTGCTCCAGCATGGCTGCAGTCCAGTGACCGAAACAATTAAAAGATAATTTAGTAGGTTATACATTGTCATGTTGATGCGCAAGCCAGGTAAGGTCACAACAAGCTGCACAATTGTTGAAAATGGTGTGTAACAATGCACACAATGTCACAAGACCACTTCACTTGAGAAAGCAAGTTAGTTATCAAACTAATTAAGATATGTATGAGGTCGTTTAATCAGAACTTATACGATAAGAGTTGCTGTTGTTGTTGTTGTTGTTGTTGTTTTTGTCACTGTGGTTGTTATTTAATCTGAGGTCATCCATGATTCAGTAAAAATTTGATTGAAAGTGTTCCAGCCAGCTGTAACTATCTCATCTGTTCATCTATTTAGGACATTGTCCTATGTAATTTGAGAAAACCTGGCTACTATTTCTAGCTAGTCAAGCTACCCTGCTGGCGTTAGTAGCAGTTGTGTTGCTATTTAGTACAAGGTCATCCTATAAAAACAGTACCAGCTATGCCCATCCTGTCTTTATTTAGACATGGTATATATACAACCACAACAGTTGACATGATTCGAGGGACTTTTAGCTGTTGTTTGTTGCAGGTCAGGCTACTTTGGTGGTGTTAGTGGCAGTTGTGTTGCTATTTAGTACAAGGTCATCCTATGAAAACTATACCAGCTATGCCCATCCTGTCTTTATTTAGATATAGTGTATATAGGATCACAAACGTTGACATGATTTGAGGGAGAATTAACTATTGTTTGTCACAGGTCAAGCTGTTTTGGTGGTGTTAGTGGTTGTTGTGCTGCTGTTGTTCAACCTTCGGTTATCCTATGGGAACTGTTTCACCCATGCCCATCCAGACGTGACCATCCTGTCTTTATTTAGACGTTGTATATAGGACCATATCCTCCAATATATTCTTTGTAGAAAAAGAAACCAAGGAGATTTAGCTACCGTTTCTTGCGGGTTGAACAGAAGCCTCATTTGTCGGCCCTGTACTTTGATGTGGTGGTGGTCATGCATTGTTATTGTTGTTTGCCTAAATAACAAATGCTTTTTTTCTTTTCTTTTTTTCCAATCTTTTTTAATTATTCTTTTCTTTTTTCTGTTTAATCTTCTTCAGCATAACACACATCCACCTTGTAAGTGTAACAGGAATTAGTGTAGGAATATTGTGGAAGATATTCTCCAGTTGGCATGGACCTAGTGCCCGACCAATCCTAAATGCCCTCCATTTAGGATCCTTTTCCTTAAACTTTGGTACACAACACTGGGTCTCATTCATTGCAGGTAAATATTCTCAAATCATTCACCAAAAAAGAAAACAAATTACTGCATTTGTCTTTTCACTTGTTTTTTTTTTTTTTTCAATATCATTTATATATTTAAATGGCTGTGTGGTTAAGAAGAAGTTTGCTTCCCAAGCACAGGGTTCTGGGTTCAGTCTCATTGTGCACTACCTTCAGCAAGTGCTTTCTACTTTAGCTCCAGGTCGGGCTAAAGTAAAATAGGAACCAAAAAGGTCCATAGTTAAAAAATGGCTGAGAGCTCCTACTTTATAGGATTAAAATATAGGATAAAGGTCTTTCCAGAGTCGTATAGTCTCCTAGGACCAGTTTCCCATTTTCTGTGGTGTATATGTTCTCCACCTGGATGGGACGCCAGTCCATTGCAAGATTACTCATTTTTGCCGAGTGAACTGGAGCAACACAAAACGAACATGCCACCCGGTCAAGGAATTGAAACCACAATCTGATGACCATGAGTCCAGCACCTTAACCACTAAGCCATGTGCCACCACACCCCTTTGAAGTCAATAAAGTTCCAGGTGTGTACTCGGTCAGTGTAATCAACTTGCCCCCTCCCCTCTAAAATTACAGGCTGTGAATCCTGCAGCAAACCATTCTAGTGGAACGTTGTGATCATGATCATCTGTATGCAATGGAAACTAGGTAACTGGTCTTATGAAACCTTGGGCTCAAAAAGAAGCTTGCTTCCCAACCACATGGTTCCGGGTTCAGTCCCACTGTGTTGAACCTTGAGCAAGTGTCTTCTACTATAACTTCAGGCTGGCCAAAGCCTTGTGAGTGGATTTGGTAGACAGAAACTGAAAGAAGCCCATCGTATATATATATATATATATATATATATA
>NC_069003.1:9860709-9869537 GCF_001194135.2 Octopus bimaculoides
ATAGAATAAGTACTAGGCTTACAAAGAATAAGTCCTGGGGGGGTGCGATTTCTTCAACTAAAGACTAAAACAAGTAAAAGAATCAGTAAATATGTATGCACACACAATGTTTATGCTGAAGAACTAAGCTGAGTAATTATCTTTTGAAAGGTCCTGTAATGATAATGGTGCTCCCTCGCCACAAGTTTGGTGAGGTACAAAGCAAGCTGTTCCCCTGCTTTTTTGCACTTGGAACTGTAACTTCATCAATCACATTAATGACATATGTATTGAAAAACCCATATGTAAGCTGGGATACTCAGAATAAAATTCAGGTAAGTGAAATGCACTTTTTTGTTTTCATCATCATTATTATTATTATTATTATTATTAATTATCATTATTATTATTGATTATAAAGGTGGCAAGCTGTCAGAATTGTTAGCACGCCCAGGCAAAATGCTTAATGGTATTTCGTCTGTCTTTACATTCTGAGTTCAAATTCTGCAAAGGTTGACTTTGTCTTTCATCCTTTCCGGGTCGATAAATTAAGTACCAGTTACGCAGTCTGGTTTGGCATGGTTTCTATGGCTGGATGCCCTTCCTAATGCCAACCACTTTACAGAGTGTACTGGGTGCTTTTACATGGCACTGCACAAGCACTTTTATGTGACCCCACACAAGCACTTTTACATGTTGCTGCCCAGGCACTTTTATGTGACACCACCATAAGTGTTTTACACAATCACAAGGATTGATCTTAACACTTCTGCTGTTGGTTATGGGTCTTCTTGAGTACGGCCAGGCACCAGGTATCTTGGTTCTTTGTCATCTCACCTGAAAGGTTCAGCTTCCTGAGGTTGTTCTTCAGTACTTCATCTCGTGTCTTCCTGGGTCTCCCACTTCCACGCGTTCTATCCACTTTGGGAGATCAGCATTGAGCAATAAGGTAAGGTGCCCCAGAACCACACGGTAAAGTACCATTGGCAAAGAAAGGAGACAAGAGGGCTGGAGAAACTGAAATGAGAAGAGAACAATGGCAGAAAACAGAGCTGGTTGGAGAGATTGTGTTGTGGCCTTATGTACCTTCTGGCATGGAGAAAACTAACTGACATATATGTATAATTATTTACATTATTTACATTTGACGGATATTTGTCCTCATTTTGTTTGTTAACACAATGTTTCGGCTGATATACCCTCCAGCCTTCTTCAGGTGTCTTGGGGAAATTTCGAACTTGGGTTCTCATACAGTTCTATATACATGATCAAGTATAACTGATCATGTATGGAAAATTGGAGACCACCTCCCACTGTGGGATGAAGTTAAAATAATAGACAGAGAACACCATTGGAAAATACGAAAACTAAAAGAAGCAGCACATATGCTAGGACACAACAACCTCCTAAGCAGACCAAGTGCAGATATGAGCAGCATATGGGAACCGGTATTAATGAAGGACAGAAAAATATTAGATTTATAAACCCTAAAATTCAATCAATAATTTCCCATGGGCATATGGCATAGTGGTTAAGAGCGCAGGCTACTAACCCCAAGATTCCGAGTTCGATTCCAAGCAGTGACCTGAACACTAATAATAACAATAATAATAATACTAACAACATCGAAAAATACCTTAGGAATGAGAACCCAGGTTCGAAATTTCCCCAAGACACCTGATGAAGGCTGGAGGGTATATCAGCCGAAACGTTGTGTTAACAACTAACAAGATGAGGACAAATATCTGTCGAATGTATATAATGTAAATAATGTACAGAATTCCTCGTCTCTTAGATATAGAAGTATAGGCGTTAGGAAGGGCATCCAGCTGTAGAAACTCTGCCAAATCAGATTGGAGCCTGGTGTAGCCATCTGTTTTCACCAGTCCTCAGTCAAATCGTCCAACCCATGCTAGCATGGAAAGCGGACGTTAAACGATGATGATGATGATGATGATATGTATAATCTACAAACTTTTTACTAATTCATTTCTGTCATACATTTTCAGGTTGCCATGCTCTCGTCTAATCTGGTCTTTTCCCTGCTAAACTTCCTTGTGTTCGGCCCTCAGTCCTCAGAGGCTATGTTTAAACGACATAACTTGGAGCAGAAAGTTGGAGTGGGACATGAAGTAGGCTTCAGTGTCGATCGCTCAGAACTCATGAAAAATCCAATCTATGCTGCCATCAATAAAACTTTCAGCCGTTATCATATGGCAAGCACATTCTCAAACTTCCTCATTATGCTAGGTAATTTTTCGCATCTTTATTCTCTGTCTTTCAGAGGCCTCTAATTGATTTCCAGCATTCTTTCCCTCTCAACTTTATATAGTAATTTGTCATTCTTTTTTTTTTTTTTTTCAAGCTTTTGTAATCAAAAAATTTTTTGCAAAAATAAATGTTGATTTAAACATAATTTCTGTTGATATTTTATTTTATAAAAAAAAAAAATAATAATTCATACAAAAGTCCATGTGCGGTTGTGTAGTTAAGAAGCTTACTTCCCAACCATGTGGTCTTGGGTTCAATCCCACTACACAGCACCTTGGTAAGTGTCTTCTACTATAAACCTGAGCTGACCAAAGCCTTGTGAGTAGGTTTGATAGACAGAAACTGGAAGAAGCCCATCATATGTATGTACGTACATATCTATCTATATATATATATACAATTGTCAAGTATTACCTCTAACATTTATTTTATATATATATATATATATATATATATATTTTGGATCAACTTGAAAATATTGTGTCAACAGGAATTTTCAAAAATGTTATTAATTTCAATGATATTTTCTGTATCTGAATATGTTAATACAACAGAAATTGTTGGCTTTGTGAGGTGAATTCTACATTTAAAGATGTGATTTTCTTTATATGTAATTTTGTTATATATATTCACATTTTGTGTGTATAAACATGTATGCATATGTGCATACTCTTGTTTAGACATCTTGTAATTGTTTGAAATGAGCATCATCATCATCATCATCATCATCATACGAAGATCGTTCATTTCCAGTTTTCCTTGAAAAGCTTAGGGAAATATGACCTGGGCTGGAAACAGGTGAGGATTGGCAACAGGAAGGGCATCCAGCTACAGAAAACCTGCCTCGACAAATTCTGTCTGAGCCATGCTAGCCTGGAAAAATGGACAGTAAATGATGATGATGTATTAAATTTAGTATATGTGACGGCACATTACCTAGTGGTTAATGTGTTGCGCTTATGATCAGAAAGTCACAGGTTCAATTCCTTGACTAAGCAGTGCACTGTGTCCTTAAGCAAGCCATTTCATTTCATGCTGCTCCTGTCTTACCGGCAGAAAATGAGCAACAGCGCAGTGCTGGTACAAACCACTCTACCTCCAACTGTCGCATCTTTTTTGTGTTAATTCCTAGAGGGACAAAACGCCATGTGAACCTCAACAATGAGAGATCCAGAACAGTTATCATTATGCATTCTATATTGTGTAATCTATTAGTAGTAGTAGTAGTAGTAGTAGTTGGCTGCGTCTCGTGTTTCCGAGCTTGCAATCCAGTTAATTTTCCTGGGTGTTTGAACCGCAATCCAAGGGTTGCATGAAACATACGGGGACATTGTGGACAAGGGATAGAAGGGGTTGGTTTGGGAAGGAGAAGGCGCTGCTTTCTCTCTCGTCTCTTGAGTTCAGCTCCTGCGACTCGGGCTTTCTCGAAGTCCGCTGAACCCGTTTTGATGGTGTGTCTCCAGAGGGATCTGTTTGCCGAGATATCCTCCCAGTGTGCGGGGTCAATGTTGGTGTTTTTCAAGGTTGATTTGAGTTGGTCCTTGTACCGCCTCAAGGACGTTTTCCTTCAGACAGTTCACCGTAGAGACAGATCTTGGGAAGGCGGTGTTCTTTCATCCGACAAACGTGACCTGACCATCGGAGATGATGTTCAATGATCAAGGCTTCAGTACGCAGGAGACCTGATCTTTCAAGCACAGAGTTGTGTAATCTATTAATAAACAATAAATAGTAATTCTCATGGAAACATATGTTACATACGTGAAAAATCAACTTCTTTCTTATTCATTTATTATAATAATTATTATTATTATATTTTAGTGACAAACCTGCAGCATTTTGTTGTTGCATACACTGAGATCTTGTTCCTTTCATGTGGGATTTGATATTAGTTGTGGTTTTGGGGTCATAGATCCATGATTCATCACCTGTTATCATTTTCAGAAAGTTTTCATCTTTCTCAACACAATCGAGGAAGTCTTGTGCAGCTGAAACCCAACTTTTTCGAGACGACCACATTCTACACACTTCACTTCCAAACAATGCTGTAAACAACAGAAGTGCGTGAGAATGTTATAACTTAGTGTGCATGAGCAACAAAATTCAAGGTCAATCTGTTCCAAGCGGCTTCACTCAGCTGTTACCAGAGCAACAATCCCCAATAGTTTTTGATCAGCCCTTATACAGTTTGTAGGAGAGGAGATGGGTGATTACGCAGACCCACAGCATTTGACTGTTACTTTATTTCAGCAACCTCAGAAGAACGAAGGGTAAATTTATCCTCAGCAGGATATGAAAAACAAACATAAAAGGGCCATCAATGAATACCAGAAAATATTCTCTTGGACTCTGTAATGATTTTTGCCAAATGATAATTTTATAAGTAAAATACAAAGAAAAAAATAAATTCTTTTTAGAAAATAATTTTTTTTCTTTATTAACTTTATTTTTTAAAACCCAGGCAAAGTTTTTTTCTTTTTTTCTTATAAAAGATAAACATTTTTTTTATAGAGAGATGTAGGATAATCTATTTGGCATATTTCGAACATATCTTTTGTTGGATAGGGCTACACTTTTACTACTTTCAGGTATTAGATTGTGGCCATGCTGGGGCAACTCCTTTGAGAGTTTAAATGACTGTAAATCGACCTCAGTGTTTTATAAATTTCTGTTTACTTTATTGACTTTGAAAGAAAAAAATAATTAAGCTAACCTGAGCATAAATAAATGTAATCAATACCACAAGGTATTTTGTTAGGCAAACTACCATCTTATTTTTTTTTTTTTTTTTTTATAATTAATCAGTTTAGAATGTAGAAAATAATTTTTTTTTAAATACCACATTCAGAAAACTGAATATTTAGTACTTAGCAATTTCTAATTTAATATTCTATCAGTTTCTAGAACCTATCTGCTAAATTCAGTATTTTATACGTGAGTGAGTGAACAAATGAAAGTAAGTAGCACTCAATACATTTGGTTGGAGTTACATTTACTAAATAACAGTTTAACTCAGCTCCATGTGATATAAAGTGTCATAGGCCTGTAGGACACACCATCATCTCATCAGGAAGCAGGATGTGCCTTAAATGGCCACGTAACTTTGACCCTTTAGAATTTAAACCAGCCATATTCAGCCCACATATTTTACCTGTTTTAAGTTCAAACTAGCCAGATCAAGCTTCTCACACCTATCTTACAATGTCATTCTAAAAGTAAGCAATCGCATCATCAAAATCTTGAAGCTACAAGCTAATGCATCACTAATTCAAAACAATGTGAATAAATAAGCATTACATTTGACAGAGAAACCTGAATGCTAAAGGTTAGCTCTTTAGTTTTGAAACCAGCCATATCCGTCCAAATATTCTACCTGTTTTATGCTCAAGCTGGCCAGATCCAGCTTCTCACACCTACCCTACAATGTCATTCTGAAAGTAAGCAATCACATCATCGAAATCTTGAGGCTACGAGCCAATGCATGATTAATTCAAAACAATATGAATAAATAAGCATTACATTTGACAGAATTGAATGCTAAAGGGTTAAGTCATATGGAACTAAGTCTAACTCTTATTATATATGTATGTATGTATATTGCCTTTACACTTCATTTAAGTAATCCATGATGTTTATAAGGAGACCTTATGACAGTCTGTTCTGCTATAAGAAATGGTTCTATTCTGTAAAAGTTTCATTCAGCATAGCCATTGAGTTATGGCAACGCTGAATCATCACTTATTTGTAAATAATTGACACCATATGTGATTTTCACTTAATCCAATAATGTCTAAATTAGTAATATACTGAAACACACACACACACACACACACACACGCACACATACACACACACACACACACACATATATATATAAGCAATAATAAATCTCTGAACGAGGTATAAACAGTAGCTGCATGACAACGTGAAGTATATTTGCCACTTAAATGCGGCTAACCCCTAAGGGTGAATGCTACTGTAGCTTGTAGCCCCAGGAGAACATCTCCTCCAGCTGGCTATTGACACTATATATATGTATATATATATATATATATATATATTTGCAGTTAAATATATGTCTGGTCATCCAGTCATAGAGTGACCAATGGTTTTGTATCCACAAAACAAATTAACTGACCATAAAGGATGTCTACCTCCAGTTTGAAGTGAGGTTATATGGCCTCCATCAATAGAGTCTGACAAGCCGTTCATAAAGCTTAACGATTTATGGATACAAAACCATTGGTCACTCTATGACTGGACATATATTTAACTGCATGTAGATATATTACTGCTCTATTCCTTAGAGTGTGCTTCTTTTTGGAATATATGATCCACCGACGACATATATACATACATATATATATATACATACATATACTTAATGCATAATATATGGATTTATCTAATCCAGTGGTACTTACAGAAAAGCTCCTTTAGTGGACCAGGCTACAAACCATGTAGTAAAAGAATACTTAGGAATGTAATGTAGAGTCCTATGTAGTTGAAATCCAGCAAATCCAATCAGTGAAGATTATTTCATTAGGAGTATATAGAATATAAAGAAAATCAGGAGCTATGAGATAAATATATTTATTTCAGTTTTTCCATGATGTGTCTGTGAAACGACTGTAAGCTTATGGGTATTAACTGATGAAATAATTATATTCATTATTCATCTCATACCTCCTGACTTACTTTATATATATATATATTTTTATATATATAATTTTGACCTGTAAAGTGGACATTTAATGTGCTAGAAATAGACCACATGTGTCTACTAAGACCTAGTAGTTATATATATATATATATATATATATATATATATTCGTACATACACATACATATCCATTTGAAATGACAATAATCTTGCAACAGCTGCCTTGTCAGGGTCTAAAATGACATTATGCCTAATGTGTCTTTCCCTCTTTCTTTTTCTTAAGATGATGCACGTGGGGAGTGATTTGAAGGAGATTTGGCTGCTATTTCTTGCAAACTGAGCAACCATGTAATGGCTCCCTCATTTGGTTCATAATGAGAGTATATTATAGGTACTGATAATTGAAATATATTTCTTGAAGATGAATGAAAAAGAGTTCAATAATGAAACGAGGTAAAGCTGCCCAAATTCTTATGCTTTTACTCTTTGCTCTGAATAAGTAAAGTTCTCCTTAATTCATTTGGCTGGGTCAAGAATACACAGCTAGGTAGCCGTTATACAGGAAATATCATCCTTGATAAGGGGCAGTATGACAGAATGTGCTGCACAATTGTCATTGTACATCTTTAGTGCTTAACGATGTGCTTTCAGTCGTCTGGTACGAAATGATTTTTATATAAGTAAAAAGAGAGATTGCTATGATAATCCAACATTGTTGAAAAGAGACACTGGACAATATTGCTCTCTGATATTCCAAAATTGGGACGGTCACATTTGGGACAATTTTTGTCATAGGTTAGCTTAGATTGAGTAGATCTACAGTCAAATACATTTCAACCATGACCATCCCATCAATTATTTTAATTTTTTTTTTTTTTCACAGACATAATGATAGCAGTATCCAATGTGACTTCTATTTCTTAGGATAGAATGTGCTACAAACGAGAAATTACTTGTTTTAGCCACAGTAAGGGACAAAAACAATAAACTAGGAGTTTTCTACTTTGATGTTGCCTGGTCCAATTACAACATGTTTCTAAATTATTTGTTTGTTAATTATGTTAATATAAAATTTTAAATGCCTTCTTTTATGCTGCTTTAAATCATAAACCGTATAGGACCCACACCCATTACAAGCATCTTATGGGTGTCTTAATCTTCTAGTAACTTCTGCTATATATTTAACTCCATTAATGACCACCCCTCCATCCATCTTCATCCACTTATATTTCAGTGAGGGCAATAGAAGTGGATTTCCTCAGACATACTTTTCCAGAACATTCTATCTGAAGTAACCATCAACAAATGATCCAGTTGGATCCACAAGTGTCATTAACCAAAGTTTTGGATATTATCCAATCATCTCGCTCATGATCGAGTCACATGATTTGATTAACTTCAAAAATGATTTAAGAAATTTGTTGCATTTAGCAAAATAACTAAGTTTTGCATATATTT
This sequence comes from Octopus bimaculoides, assembly GCF_001194135.2. Taxonomy (NCBI): domain Eukaryota; kingdom Metazoa; phylum Mollusca; class Cephalopoda; order Octopoda; family Octopodidae; genus Octopus; species Octopus bimaculoides. The sequence continues at coordinate 9,869,081 of NC_069003.1, forward strand.
CTACACTAATTATTCAGGTACTTGGAATATAAACTTATGAAAAGGTACTTCAATAAAATTATGATGAAGTTTGTAATTAAAATACGGGCACTTTAGAAAAAAAAGGCATTGTATCAAACAGGCAGTGTCAGGCAAATGGTATCAAAAAGATTAATACTTGAAGGATGAAAGCAATTACATATACATATATATATATGCATAAAATATATCGTAAAAGATTACTTTTTGGATAAAATGACAACAGGCACCTACCAATTAAAAAAGCTGAACAAATCATTTGGTTTGCATTTTAGATATTAGGTCTGAGTTAAAAAACCCTATTTAAAAGATGTTCAAAATATTATGTTGCCAGATAAATGATCCCACACCGGTACATGTATATGTGTATATATATGTATATATATGTATTATATGTATATATATATATATATATATATATATATATATATATATATAT
>NC_069003.1:9872076-9877934 GCF_001194135.2 Octopus bimaculoides
TATATATATATATATATATATATGAGATTTCTATATAGGAAGCTTAAACGATTTTTAATTTTGCGACTAAGTCTCTAAACCTTTGATTGAACTGGATCAATGGATGTTATGAAAAAAGGTCAACCTCCTCTCTATCCGTGTTTTCTTCAATATATTTTGCAAATTCATCAACAGATGTTGGTAAAACAGGGCTGGGCTGCTTAGCTATCTGCGCTGCATCTGCTGCTTTTTTAGGTTTGTGTGTTCTTGGGGTTGGCACTGGCTTCCTGGGTTTTTTGTTCACTGCTAGCAGTTGCGAAAGGTCGTCTTCCACTCTGTTAATTAGAAAGAATTACCGTCAACACAAATTGATTAACTTTATGTAATAATAATAATAATAATAATATTAGGCGTAGGAGTGACTGTGTGGTAAGTAGCTTGCTTACGAACCACATGGTTCCGGGTTCAGTCAAACTGCGTGGCACCTTGGGCAAGTGTCTTCTACTATAGCCTCGGGCCGACCAAAGCCTTGTGAGTGGATTTGGTAGACAGAAACTGAAAGAAGCCCGTCGTATATATGTATATATATATGTGTGTGTGTGTGTGTGTGTGTGTGTGTGTATATGTTTGTGTGTCTGTATTTGTCCCCCCAACATCGCTTGACAACTGATGTTGGAGTGTTTACATCCGCGTAACTTAGCGGTTCGGCAAAAAGAGACCGATAGAATAAGTACTAGGCTTCCAAAGAAGAAGCCCTGGCGTCGATTAGTTCGACTAAAGGCGGTGCTCCAGCATGGCCACAGTCAAATGACTGAAACAAGTAAAAGAGTAATAATAATAATAATAATAATAATAATAACTACAATAATGGTTTAAGATTTTACCACAAGGGCAGCCGTTTGGTGGGAGGGGATGAGTTGATTACATCTACCCAGTGTGTGGATGGTACTTAATTTATTGACCCCAAAAGGATGAAAAGACAAAGTTGACGTAGGCAGAATTTGAACTGAGAACATGAAGACTGATGAAATACTGCTAAGCTGCCGCCGCCGGCAGCGGCTGCTGCTTGGATTTGTGGTATAGGTTATGATATTGGTTGCAGTCGCCATCATCATAACATACACCCAAAATATAAAGACCTTTTTGTAAAACTTCCTACATTGTTAGAAGCTTTCTTTATTTCCCTTTTCTTCCTTTTCTATTTCTGTACTATAATGCTTCAAGCAAACTCCAACACTCTCATATATATATATATATATATCAACCTGGGGTTGCATAAGGTAAAGAGATAAAAATTGCCTGCAGGAAGGATATCAATAAGTCTTATGCAACCCATACCAACATGTGTCCTTTCATTTTTATTAGACAGCTGAGTGTGATATAAGTGAAATTTCATAGCTATTTTTTTCAGCAGATTGAGTGACACAGTAGGGTATTCGTTGCCTAATCTACTCAGTCAAAATTACCTTCTCCATGGTATAGAATAATTGTAGAGAATAAAACTGAAGTTGAAAAGTAGGGGAAGAATAATGACAGAAATTCTTACTGAAGAAGATCATCTGAAAATAAATTGGATTTGTTTTCCGGAGATAATGTTTTTTCTTCTGTGACGGGACTCAGTATACTTTTAACAGATTCTTCCTCCAAGTTTTCTTCTTCAAACATTTTCACTTTGTAAGCTGAAAGATAAACAAGTTATTTTAACCATTTTGCCAAATTCATCAGAGTTCAGGCATGAATGTGAGATTAAGAACATAAGAGTAAGTGATTATATACAGTATATATCTCTTTTATTAATTGTTTCACCAAGTACATACATATATACATCAATTGGGTGAAAGCACCATCAGTTACTTCAAACTAAAACCACTAACCCAGACAACAATATCCTTTCCATTTCAAGCAAGGCATACCAGAACTAATCCATATAGTCACTAAACCCCACCTCTCTATCTCTCTTTTTCTCTCTCTCTCTCTCTCTCTCTCTCTCTCTCTCTCTCTCTCTATATATATATATATATATATATATATATATAGGGGGATTACCTCTCTCTCTATCTCTTTATCAAGGTATATGTGTCTTTCGCTATCTATCTATCTCTCTTTCTCTATATATCTAGCTATATCTCTATCAGGGGATATACCTCTCTCTCTCTATCTCTCTCTCTCCCTCTCTCTCTATCTATCTATCTATCTATCTCTATCTCTCTATCCTGGGATATACCTCTCTCTTTCTCTCTCTCCCCACCAACCCCCGAGCATATATCTTGATCTCTCTAACTTCTTTTGTCATATCTCATTCCCGTCCAATATTTCAAAAGTGAAAATGGTCATTAAAAGTACACTACAATAACTTATTTCCCTTGTTCTATGCATTTATCTCCCTTAGATCCACTTTGAAAAGAGCTGCTTTCGGAGGAAATCAAACCAACTAAATTGAATAGCTTTCATTAAGGGCGAGAATCCTTGGAATATACATATAACCCATTCTTACGTATAGCTATAAGACTTGGGACACGAACAGACAAATGCAACAACTTATCAATACAGCAGAGATGTAATTCTTTAGATGAATACTGGAGATAGAGCAATAAATGTAGAAGTCTATAGAGCAGATACCACCAGGACTTGATATCATCATCATTAACATTCAGCATCCGTTTTCCACGCTGGGATGGGTCAGGCGTCTTGACAGGAACTGACAAAATCAAGGGCCGCACCACGCTCAATGGTCTGTTTTCGCTTGGTTTCTACAGCTGGGTGCTTTTCTTAAAGCCAACCACTTTACAGAGTGTATTGGGTGCTTTTTATGTGGCACCAGCACCTGTACTTTTTAAGAAGCACCATCACCAGTGTTTTTTAAGAGGCACCATCACCAGTGTTTTTTATGTGGCACCATCACCAGTGCTTTCTATGTGGCACTAGCACCTGTGCTTTTTAAATGGCACCAGCACCTGTACTTTTTAAGAGGCACCATCACCGGTGTTTTTTAAGAGGCACCATCACCAGTGCTTTTTATGTGGCACCATCACCAGTGCTTTTTACATGGCATCAGTACCTATGCTTTCTATATGGAACTATCACCAGTGCTTTCTATGTGGCACCAGCACCAGCACTTTTTACGTGGAACCAGCACCCATACCAATGCTGTTTATATAGCACCTTCGTTTTAGGATCTCAATTCTGTTGAGGTGGGCAGATCTTTTTGAGTACAACAATGTGCCACATATCTTGGTTCTCTGTCATCAGCCTTCAATACTTCGTCCCAAGAAGACAAAACCTTGAACACTTAGTAACAATAAGGAAATTGAAAGGAAGAAGCCAGGGAAAACAGAGAGAGGAAGTGTTAAATTGCTTTACAAGCTGTCTACAGAAAAATTGTATCAATAACCCACTAAACTGCATGAGTGACAGAAAGGTATGAAGCTCCATGATCACCAATACCTGTAGATATATCTCATAATGAGGAACAAAAGGGTATTTATGTGACTACATAATTGCTTGACATCCTAGAAATAACAGCCAAATTCACTTCAAATAACACCCTACCTACATTCACAAAGAAGGATAGATTAGAGTAGTGCTACTCAAACATTTTTTTTTTTTACCTATGGACCCCTTTGATTCCTATTTTATTCAACTGGACCCTCCTAGGTATCTGATGTTTAAAAAACCCTATTTATATTGGATATTATTAGGGATTGTATTAAAAAAATTTGTTAAAATATTTTGTGTATTGTAGAAGTATAACCAGTTTATTGCACATAGATTTTTAACAACAAAATCTTAAATGGACCCCCAAAGCTCATAAGGACCTTGGTTGAGAATCATTGTGTTAGGGGATACAGTGCTCTGAAACTTTAAACATCAAAGGACAATACCACAGGTATTTTTTTCAAAAAGGGTATTTTAGTGGAGGCGCAATGGCCTAGTGGTTAGGGCAGTGGACTCGCAGTCGGAGGATCGAGGTTTCGATTCCCAGACCAGGCGTTGTGTGTGTTTACTGAACGAAAACACCTAAAGCTCCACAAGGCTCTGGCAGGGGGTGGTGGCGAACCCTGCTGTACTCTCTCACCCCAACTTTCTCTCACTCTTTCTTCCTGTTCCTTGAGTAACGCTGCGATGGACTGGCGTCCTGTCCAGCTGGGAGGAACACATACGCCAAAGAAACCGGGAAACCGGGCCCATGAGTCTGGCTAGGCTTTAAAAGGGTGCATAAAAAAAAAAACATTCTTTTCAAATACTTTACCAACTCTACTATCTGCCAACAATGGATATAAATATAGTTTGTTTTTGCTTTTTTATTGAATAAGGGGAGGGAAATGGGCCTTTTCACTTTTCTGAATTACAAAAATTAGAATCATGCCAACCAAAATACAAAAACAAACTGAAATTAGAAATATAATGAAGACACTCACATTTTGCTTTGGAATCACCAACAAAAAGGTTTGAATCCGATTTCTTCTGATTTGTTCCTATATCTGAAAACAATTCTTGGGGTTCTTCTTCCTCTTCACCAAAAATGTTAACATCATCCATTGGACTGAAAACAGATGGAAAAAATCATTTCATTTAATCTTTTAAAACAAATATTTACTTAATTATATCTACTTTGTAGTCTAAATGGTGAAGGCACATGGCCCAGTGATTAGGGTGTGGCGTACACAATCACAAGATCGTAGTTTCAATTTCTGGACCACATGGTGCATTGCATTCTTGTATTCTTACATTGCCCTAGTCTACTTAACTGTAAATTAATAACCTTGCGAGATCTGGTGGTTGGACAAGATTTCAAACAGAAATTGGGACAGAATGAACCAAACTCTCATCAACCAGGAAATTCTGAAAAGAGAATGGGGATGGATCAATCACACTCAAAGGAGACCTCCGAGCAGCATTGCCAGACATGTTAGACTGGCAGCCTGAAGAAAAGAGGAAAGTTGGAGAACCTAAAAAGATCTGGAAAGGATGCGTGGAGGATGAGGCAAAAAGCAATTGGTCTCTCTTGGTCTGAAATCAAAGAGGTAGTCCAAGATCACATCCACTGGCAGGAACTGATCATGGCCCTATGCTCCTAACAGAGTAATATGAACCAACTAACACTGCAACATAGCTTTACTACTCATCTAGTAAAGCTTTGATAAGGAGAGGATTACAATGGCTTTCACTGGACAATTTAGGTAGCCAAGTTTGACCCTTACAGAGTCCCTATAAACTATTCAAGTATTCACTTGGGTTTTTAATCCCTTTGTCCTTTATTTTATATATTCTTCTTCATTTATTCTTTTACTCGTTTCAATCATTTGGCTGCAGCCATGCTGGAGCACTGTCTTAAAGGGTATTTTAGTTGAAGAAAATGATCCCAGGACTTATTCTTTGTAAGCCTGGTACATATTCTATCAGTTTTTTTTTTTTTTTTTGCCAAACCACAAAGTTACAGGGATGTAAACACACTAATATCAGTTCTCAAGCAGTGATGGTAGGACAAACATAGACACAAAGACACATACACATAAATATATATATATATATATGTGTGTGTGTGTGTGTACACATCAGGCCTCTTTCAGTTTCCATCTACAAGGCTTTGGTTGGCCCAAGGTTATAGTAGAAGACACTTGCCCAAGTTGCCACACAGTGGGACTGAACTTGGAACCATGTGGTTGGGAGGCAAACTTCCTACCACACAGCCACACCTGCACCTATATATATATATATATCTATTAATCTTCTATCTTCGCTCCTTTGCGCCACATGGGCTCAACTCCCCTCCACTCTTCATCTAACCCCCTCCTCCTGTCTCTCTCCCCCACCCTCCCTCCTACCACCCATCTCTCCCCTCCCCCACCTCCTGCTCCGACTCCTACTTCTTTGTACGT
>NC_069003.1:9879400-9880324 GCF_001194135.2 Octopus bimaculoides
TATATATATATATATATATATATTCCTGGTACTCTTACTTGATAAACAAAGAAGACCACATTCAGTTAAGTACTTCATATAGGATGTAGTTACATGATTTATTCATAGAATTTATATATAATGAACTTATTGTCAACAGTGCACTACACATCATGCTGCAATATACAAACATTGCAGATACGTAATATGCAGAGAGATAAATTCTATAAATAATATGTATGGCATGTTGGTATAGTTACTACTCTGTTTGCTTCTTGAGATTTTACAACTAGTTATTTTGCTTGTTGCAAATCAGTGACTGATGGTCACTTTGTTTAGCATATATTGCTGGCTGAAGCAGACTCTGGCTATCGCTCTAGCAGCCAGGTGCTCATCACTGGGGATGAACCAAATAGCTCGAAACTGAGTCAGTCAAGTGATCCTTTTATCTGCTAGAGCAGCACTTCCTAAACTTCTTTCATTCGTGATCGCATTTTTCATTACGAGGTTTTTTTGTGACCCCAGGTATTAAATATGCATTTGAGAAGCAACACATAAACTGAAATTCAAGTGTTTGAATTTAATTTTCATGACCCCAGCATTTCACTTCGTGACCCCAGTTGGGATCACGACCCATAGTTTAAGAAGTGCTGTGTGAGAGGATGGTAGAGGTTGGGTGCCCCTGCTAGCAATATATATATTGTATATAAAGGGTGCAGCATTGCACCAATAACCAGCTGGCAGAAGATCTGCCTGGGGTTAAACTAGTAGTAACATAGAACATCCACTTTGATGTGGCAATTGACTTTACTTATCATCATCATCATCATCATCATCGTTTAACGTCCGCTTTCCATGCTAGCATGGGTTGGACGATTTGACTGAGGACTGGTGCAACCGGATGGCTACACCAGGCTCCAATCTAATTTGGCAGAGTTTCTTTAT
>NC_069003.1:9880739-9883688 GCF_001194135.2 Octopus bimaculoides
ATTTGAAATAATTTTAAAATATTTTAAAATACTTATAAATTTTAACATCTTCTCTTTTCCATTTTTAACAATTTTGTTGAGGTCTATGGGATACCTTTCCATAAATTCTCATGACACACCATATACAAGTAACATTTTCATATTCACAAAAACTTATGACAGTATGCTACCAGCAAAATATGAAGAATCTTTGTTAGAAATCGCCATTTTAGAACCCTCCAAAGTAAAGGATGAAATATAATATATATATATATATATATATATATATATATTTAAATATATACACACACTTTACTAAATACTGCACAGTTTGTTTGCTACTTGCAAAGTATTGGTATAGGTTAACCTGTTACTTCAGGTTAACCAATTCCAACAGAAGATACAATTATAAAGTACTGCACAGTGCAATTGAACTCAGAACTAAGTGGTTGATAGCAAATCAAACTTCTTAACCACATAGCTATCTATGCCTACATCTACGTGAATTTTATGTTTATTTTTCTCATGATAGTTTTTATTACATTGAACTCACAGCAATGAAGAAAACCCTATGATCTCTGACAAATCTAGGCTAGAACTCAAAGAAACCTTGTACTGTAAATCACAAAATTAGATATGTTTGTTGGCCCATGACCCCAGAAGTTGACCTGCAGCTGATACCCCTGTGACCTAGTTTTCATCAGCCTCCTACCTTTCCCTCCTGTTGCTTCTCCCACCCCTTCACATTCTTTAACCCTATTTGCTCAGTGCTATTCTAAATATGTAAGAGAAGAGTATTAACTGAAATGTTTTCAGAGAAATATCATGACACACAAACAAAATCTTTCAATGTCAGAAACTATACTAAATCATTTTTGCTGCCCACAAATTTAACACAAGTATCCTTCAACTCTGTCTCTTTTAAGTTTTTTAGCTCAGGTCAGCCCTAACTAAGCAGACTGCCATTCCTGCTGTGACTGTCCTGTCTTATTTTAAGACTAAAATTTCTTCAAGGCAGTGCCCCAGCATGGCCACAGTCTAATGATTGAAGCAAGTAAAAGATAAGATATAAAAGATTAGCAATAAACCAGTAATTTTAAACAGAGACACTCCTGTGCTATTTGTCCACCTAAAACACTCCTTTGTTAGTCTGACTATCATAAATGCAGTGAACCAATGGTTAGTCTGTTGGAAGCCTGCACCAATGGTGTTGTTGTTCACAAAATACATTACATACATTATGTTGGGAATTATTACCTTTTTACAAACTTTTTGTTATTTTCTGTAGGAGCACATTCACCATCATCTTCAGCATCTTCTCTGATAACCAAACTTTCCATTTTCTGTAGTTTACTTGGTGGTGCACCTAAAGTGGAATTAGACATATTAGTTATTGGTTTCGAATATTGGCACAAAGCTAGCAAGTTCAGGGGAGGGGCAAAGTTGATTACATCGACCCCAGTGCTCAACTGGTACTTATTTTATCAAGCCTGAAAGGATGAAAGGCTAAAATCAACTTTGGTAGAACATTAACTCAGAATGTAAAGATGGACAAAATGCTGCTTAGCATTCTGCCTGGTATGCTAACGAAGAAGTAAAATAAAATCAATGCATGTGCTTATTATTAGCATAATGACTCTCCCAAGATACAACAGAATATGTTTCAATTTTGAACACACAACTTCAGATCAAGAATCTTGCAATACAAAAATGAAAAGAAATTCTAGTTAAATGCTGGCTGGAATATTACCACAACTATAATAATATAAAGTAGTTGTATGCTGTCAACTTAATGTGACAGTCCCATGAAGGGAATAATACTACTGCTATTTAGCCCTGGGAAGCAGCACCACTTCCTGTCGGCCTTGGCACATTTCCTGTGTCCTTATGTTTACAAAGACACAGCGGTGCTGTTTCCTAGGGCTAAATAGCAGTAGTATTATTCCCTTCATGGGACTGTCACATTAAGTTGACAGCATACAACTACTTTATCGCATCACTACTGCATAAATATCTCTGAGAGATTTAGAAATGTATTATTTCTGTTTTTATCATAATATTTTTATAAGAGAAATGATAATTTTGAAACTGAAACTCACCAAGAAACTGTAAAAATAGATAACTCTTAGAAAGGCGTTCAGTTTTGCTGCAGAACTTCATGAGCTTATCTAATGCAGATCGTCTTTCTTTATATACATCGTCTGTAGTTAATAATACCTTTTTAGGAAATGGTGGAAAAGCTATACCAGAATATTTATCATTCAGGGATGTATGCAAATCTTCAAACTCATTAAATTTCTTTCCAACCTTAATTAAATAGATAAATCAAATTACTGTTATATATATATATATATATATATATGTATGTATATAGTCTTCTTAAATTTAATTAAAAAAAATTAGATATCTTTACAAAAGAATTATATACATATATTGTAAATAAATAAATAAATATATATATAAACACACATACATACACATGTGCACGTGCACATAGATGTGTACATGTGTGTGTGTGTGTGTGTGTACTTCATTGCCTTTGCTTTAGCATCTACATGGCTTGTATGAGACAGAAAGAATCCATTAATTCAGATTTCTTATGACTGGGTGCCCTTCCTGTCATCAACCTTCATCAAGCTTCCAAAGAAAGTAATATTTCCCCACAGGGATGGGGAAACATTACTTCCTTTGGAAACTGGTGAAGGTTGGAGAAAAGAAGGGCATACATACATACATACATACATACATATATACATACATACACACACACACACACACACACATACACATAAATATACATAAATATGTATATATGCATGTGTGTATATATGCATGTATGTACGTGTGTGTATATGAGTATTCTTTTTAAAATGTTGATGCTAAGATAAAGAAACTGTAAGATATTTTTCCTTTAATATAAATTCAATTCAATATATATGTATATATATATATATATATATATATATATAT
>NC_069003.1:9883788-9895210 GCF_001194135.2 Octopus bimaculoides
ATATGTATATGTGTGTGTGTGTGTGTGTGTGAGTGTGTGTGTGTGTGTGTATGAGAGAGAGAATGTATGTTTATACAGGCAGACACACAAACACACAAATTCTTTTCAATCATTAACCCTGTTGCAGATAACCTCTCGAGTGCTAGCAGTACCATAAAATTGACCCAGACTATGCAGCCAAGTGGCTGATAAGAACAACATCAGTCATAAAAACTATGCCAAAAATAAATGACATACACCACAAATATTGTCAGTTATGGTGGTGGTGGTGGTGATTTCGCTGCGTGTACCAGGTAATGAACGATTACAACTAGTGGGAGCATACCCACCAAACTCATTCTAGCTTGGAGACGCAAAACTAGAATAATGATGATGTATGCATTGGTGTGACATGTACATATATATATATATGTGACTGAATATACTTCCTTGTAATGACATTTAAACCAGGACAGCACAGCAAGTATATGTTCCCATGATTTAATTGCTTTTATTTTGGTGCACACACACACAGACACACAGATAAATACATACGTACCGGCACACTTACATATGAACACACACATACTCTCATTCATATATATATATATATATATATGCATACATACCAACATATATACAAACTCACACACAAACATACATAAACACATGTATGCATGCATACACACATGTATGCATGAACACATACATGCACACACATACACACACACACACACACACACACACACATATATATATACACACACATACCTGCACACTTACACATGAACACATACATATGTTCATACATAAATACATACACATATATACCAACATATATACATACTCACACACAAACATACATATATACATGTATGCATGCATACACACACTCTCTCTCTCTCACACACACACACACACGTATATATATATATATATATATATATATATAAAATCATCATTGTGATCATTATCATGATTTAATGTCCACTTTCCATGCTTGCATGGGTTGGACAGTTTGACAGGAGCCAGCAAGTCAGAAGATTGCAACAGGTTCTACTGTCTGCTTAGACCAGGTTTCTGCAGTTGGATGCCCTTCCTTATACCAAACTCCTTTGCAGAGTGCACTGGGTGCTTCTTATGTAGCACCAATAGCAGTGAGGTCGTCAAATAACTTACAAGACAAGACCCCTTGACTGAGGAGAGGGGGTAGTATTGAGGGAAATGGCATTGGAGATATATGGCTATCTTGGTAGGAGAGAAAGAGAAAGGAAATAGAGAGTGGAAGAAAGCTGGTGAAGATGTGATGGTGGGGTGCTATACTCAAGATACGAGGAAGGGCATATAAGGGAAGGGGAACCAAGGATTGAATAAGGTGTGTGTGGTGGGGATAAGTGGATGTGTGAAATGAGAGTAATGTGTAGAGGAGGGAATGTAGTGAGTGGATACAAATAGAGAGAAGGGGTGTTAGGACGATATGTAGTAGGGAAGAGATTCATCAGGGACACTTTGTGTGCAGTTAGGTCCACCAAGGTGTGACAGGAGAGTAAGAGTCAGAGGGGAGGGAAATACAGCAGGTGGTGAACACGAGTAGGGGGGATGAGGGAGGTGTTAGGAAGATGGGTTATTGGGGGGAAGGTTTATCAGAGACAGATTGTGTCCAGGGGCATGGACATAAATCTCGTGTCTTTATGTTCTCAGTTTTACTAAGGCAGGTTTTCTCAAGCACAATAAAGCCCCTATCATCTCTGTCCTCTGTCCTTTGTTTGCTCAACATCTGAAAATTATTTTGCAAGTGTATTGAGAGAAAATTAGACATAAGAGGAATAAGATGTCATGTGCAAGAAAAAAGACTGCACTGGTTCGGTCATGTGATATGTATGGATGAAGACAATTGCATAGAGAAATGCCAATGACTTAAAGTGGACAGGGCTCATGTTAAAGAGAGGCCCAGGAAGACATAGGACAAAGTACTGAAGACTGATTTCAAGATGTTGAGCCTTACAGAAGAGATGACAAAAAAAACCAAGATGACCACCCATGCTGCAATGATTCAAAGCAGAATATTCTTTTATTCTTTTACTTGTTTCAGTCATTTGACAGTGGCCATGCTGGAGCACCACATTAGAGATTGAACAGGTTAATTTCTAATTTAAATTGTTTTTGTGAAGGCAGTAGCAGTACAATTTGTATAGATTATGTTGATAATCTGGTCTATTTTATTAACTTACCACAAACTGAACAATGTCAGATTCTTTATGCTTTGGAGATTTGAATATTGCCAGATTTGTTACCACAGTAACTTGGTATTCCACTGATTTAGTTAGTAATCCTGGAATTTCCTCATATGTTGGTACAGAGACATCAATTCCTGTTTCTGGATTTTTCAGTTGCCTATAAGATATATTTATATATGAAAAATTAATAGATACAAAAGTAAAATTTTTAAATAAAATACTTAAAAGAAAAAAAAAAAAATATATATATATATATATATATATATATATATATAATATAAATAATATATAAATATATGCATATATCCATACATATATGTACATACATGCATATATGGGTACAGGACATCAATAAAAACATTAAATACAGTAAGAAACAAAAACAAAAAAAAAACAAAACATAGAAAACGAACATTTTTCAAACAATGATAAAAACAGAGAAACGAGACATGCAACATAAAGAGTATACCCCTTCGTCAGTTGTCCCTGTTCCATATATATATATTATTATATATTATTATTATTATTATTATTAGATAATAAATTGTATGGTATACACCTGGTAGCTTACTGGTAAAGCACATTCACTTTCACAATATTCATTAGGTATTTGATTAATAAGGAAGATGGGGGATATGAGAATGTTTATTAATCACTACAATTATTTCGACCCATCTAGCATCGATCTCTCATGGGTGGAATACTTAACCGGTTTAGGAGTATCTGACGGTGTAGATGTGTCTCTTCAGATGATTATAAAATGTATCTCATTAAAATAACAACTGTTCAGCAAGATATCTTCTCAGTTTGTGTATAGGAAAGCAGCAAATTAAGGGCTACAGCTTCATTTTTATATAAGATCAATAATAAATAACAGATGCAAAATGTAACAAATACACAATACAGCAAAAAAAAGTATTAAATATAACCACTGATGCAAAATGCTTATAGTTGGTACTATTGTGGTCAAGTGACCGAGTTTGAGCCTGATAGCACCATTTTTCTTTCTAGCTTTACAGTGTAAGCATGGATGCTCCACTATCAATGTGCACCAAAGAACAAAGAGCAGTGATCTGATCAAAAGTGTATGATCAACAGTGCAAGATACCGTGCTTTGCTGGCCAACAAGCTGAAGCCAGCAATTTGCACCAAATGCCAAACCCTATTGTCAAAGAAAGTTTTGTTGTTGCATGACAATACACACCCACACACGTTTGCCCAGACTGTTGAAATCATTAACCAGTTGGGTTTTGAGGTGCTGAAACACCCTGCCTACAACCTAGGTCTCACCCCTTCCAACTATCATATTTTCAGACAGCTTTGGTTTATGAGGCCATTGATTTCCTACAGGTGAAGATGTGAAGGAAGCAGTGCATAAATGGTTGCATGACCAACCATAAACCTTCTTCTTGGAGGGAATACACAAGCTTGTGTACCGCTGGATCAAGTGCATCGAAAAGGAAGGAGAATGTATAGAAAAATGACGTACTTGTTTATCCTTGCCTTTGTGCGAATATATTGAAAAAAAAAAAAAACAAGAGTGCATATAATTTTTGACTCTTCCTCGTATATATAAATATATATATGTATAATAATAATAATATTAGGGATAAAAACCCAAATTTACAGGTAAAAACTCAATTAAATTCAATTTATCAAAAATTAAAATTAGATTAAGTTTCACAGTATAAAATATATAGATATATAATTTTAGAGTAAAGAACCAAAGTTCATGAACTCATCCATGAAAATCCACAGACACGTATAGAAAAAAATTAATAAGTAAATGCATGATAAAAAAGTATAATAAAATACAAAGTAAAAATCATAAAATAATGATAATAAAATAATAATAATAATAATAATAATAATAATAATAATAATAATAATAATAATAATGATGATGATAATAAAATAATGGATTTTTACTTTGTATTGTATTATACTTATTTATCGTGCATTTACTTATTAATTTTTTCTATATGTGACTGGATTTTCATGGATGAATTCATGAACTTTGGTTCTTTTCTCTAAAATTATATATTTATATATGTAAATATATATGTGTGTGTGTGTGTGTGTGTGTGTGTGCCTTTGTATCTGTGTTTATCCCCCACCACTGCTTGACAATCAGTGCTGGTGAGTTTATGTCCCCATAATTTCATGGTTCAGCAAAAGAGATCAATAGAATTAGTATCCGGCTTAAAATAAGTACTGGGGTGAATTCATTCAACTAAAAATTCTCCAAGGTGGTGCCCCAGCATGGCCGCAGTCTAATGGCTGAAACTAGTAAAAAGTAAAAAAAAAAAAAAAAGAAGACAAAGTCAAAAACATAGAACAGAGAACTACAAGAATGAACTTAACAAAGACAAAAGTTTTAGCTAATAGGAAAGGGGACAGTATTTGGCTACCATCTGGGGTATCATGACATTGGTATGCACAAAAGGAGTAGGTAAGGGTTTCATCATATGGTGATCGTAATATAAATTAAGGGTTTACAAGAGAATCACATGTAGGCTGCTAAGAGATAAGGAAGAAAAGTATGGATGGTCAGATAAATTCATTTGTTCTTTGTTTTCCATATATTTTAATTCTTTGCAATGTTATTTAATTAACAGGAAAAGTATTTTTTATCATAGTGTTTCATTTATCACTGGAAAAAGCATATAGTCTTTTGCGTTTAGAACGAGTTCTCATCGCTAGCTGGTGATTATCACACACTCATGATGGGTTACTAGCTAGAAACTCAGGTCTGTGTGTATCACGTTAGGCTAGAGATGGGAACAATAATTTCCCTTCGCAAATACTAATCAGGCGTAGGAGTGGCTGTGTGGTAAGTAGCTTGCTTACGAACCACATGGCTCCGGGTTCAGTCCCACTGCGTGGCACCTTGGGCAATTGTCTTCCACTATAGCCTCGGGCTGACCAAAACCTTGTGAGTGGATTTCGTAGACGGAAACTGAAAGAAGCCCATCGTATACATGTGTGTATATATATATATATATATATATATATATGTATGTATGTATGTGTGTTTGTGTGTCTGTGTTTGGCCCCACACCATCACTTGACAACCGATGCTGGTGTGTTTACATCCCCGTAACTTAGCGGTTCGGCAAAAAGAGACTGATAGAATAAGTACTAGGCTTACAAAGAATAAGTCCTGGGGTCGATTTGCTCGACTAAAGGTGGTGCTCCAGCATGGCCGCAGTCAAATGATTGAAAAAGTAAAAGAATAAAAGAGTAAAAGTGTGTCATTAGCCAGCTGGAGGAGATGTCTTCCTGGGGCTATAAACAACAGTAGCATCATCCCTATGGGACTGCCACATTTAGGTGGAAAATATACTTCACAGTAGTGTTTTATTTATTTCAATTACCTTTTATTTCTATGTTTTACTTGTTCCAGTCATCAGATTGTGGCCATGCTGGGGCACCACCTTGAACAATTTTTAGTTGAATTAAACGACCCCCAGGACTGATTTTTTTAAAGCCTGGTACTTATTCCATCATTTTCTTTTGCTGAACTGCAAAGTTACGGGACATAAACACACCAACATCAATTGTCAAGCAGTGGTGGCAGACAGACACAGACACAAAATACACACACACACATATATATATATATATATGACTAGCTTCTTTCAGTTTTCGCCTACCAAATCCATTCATGAGGCTTGGGTCAGTCCTAAGTCATAGAAGACATTTGCCCAAGGTTCCACACAGTAGGACTGAACCCGGAACCATGTGGTTGGGAAGCAAGCTTCTTACAACACAGTCATGCTCGTGCCTATTTATTTATTTTATTTATTATCATTTACTTTTTGTAGTTCTATTCTTCCTCTACAAGTTTTGTTTATCATTTTTCAAAATTTGAATTAATTTTACCTCTTTTCAGACATACGACAATGGAGTGCCGAGTAGAAAAAAAACCCAACAAACAAACAAATTTATCTAACAACCCAATATATGTAGCAGATGTGTATAATGTTAAAAAAAAAAAAAAAAAAACAGAAAAAAATCAATATGAGGAGATTACTTATATCCTTGAACACTCAATATTTTTGTCTAGACTTTTGAGCATTATTGATTTTGTAATGAATTTGACATTGTTTCGATGGGTAATAAGAATGTGTAAGCAAAGATTGGTGAAGTTTGGCAGTAACAAGAGCACAAGAAAGAACAAAGGCAAGTATTGAATTAGACAGAAAGAATAGCAATCTACAACCACTTGTAACCAATTCTTTGCGAATCAATAGAAAGTCTCTTTCAAATTGTTTCATTATCATCAACGTCTTTTAATGCCCCTTTTCCATGCTGATATGGGTTGGATGGTTTGATAAGATCTGACAAGCTGCAAGACTGCATTGAGTCCAATGTCAGCTCTGGCATGGTTTCTACAGCTGGATGCCTTTCCTAATGCCACCCACTTGTCTGCGGGTGCTTTTTTGTTTCGTGCCACCAGCACTGATGAGGTTGCAAAGTAACTTGCAAGAGAAAAGACAGAAAAAGCCCCTTAATTAAGAGTGACTGAGTGATGGAGGAGGGTATTTGAGAGAGGCTGAGATGGCTTTAAACCAGGTGTTGAGAGGTGAAAGTATAATAAAGAGACAAGTACAGGTGTCTTGTATTAGAGTATATACATGGCTACCCCACATTGTGGGGATGAAAGTAGCTGAAAAAAAGACAGAGATGGTAGTGACAAGATGCCAAAGAATCTCAAGATACAAAAGGGTGAGTATTGGTGAGAATGCCAGCAGTGGATTGGAGAGGGGAGAAAACGAAGGAGACTTCTATGTGGTCTCTGAACTAGCTAGAAATATCAGCAAATCTTTCGCAGTTTATACCCTACTGTCTTAAGAAAGAAAAAAAGAGACATGATGTAATAATGTAATTCAGCCACTGAATGTCATGGTTAACATAACCTTTGCTCATAGATTTCCTTCATAAGAGTTGACTTGCACTTAAATAACAACAAACACAAATCATTATAACGAGGAAGACTAAAACACAACCCAAGTCATTTGAATATTTAATTAAGATATAAAATGAGAATTTCTGTTCACATTTTATCTTCTCTAGTAACCGAATACCTGTAACAGATATTGGGTCAGTAAACTTATATATGAGGGACAGGTTGAAATATGAACAGCTTTATTGATACCAGGTTAGCAGTGCTCAGTTTAGTACAGCCTCCTAGTCTACAGTTGCCTTTAGTGGAGTCCACTCTGTTGCAAGCATCTCAATCATGATTTCTTCTTACCTTCCTTACCATCAGTCATAGAGGACCTGTAGATAAAACCAGGTACACTGCTACCCTTCCTACTTTACTCTTTATTCTTCTATTCGTTTCAGTCATTTGACTGCAGCCATGCTGGAGCACCGCTTTTAGTCGAGCAAATGTACCCCAAGACTTATTCTTTGGAAGTCTAGTACTTATTCTATCGGTCTCTTTTGCTGAACCGCTAAGTTACGGGGACGTAAACACACCAGCATCGGTTGTCAAGCGATGTTGGAGGAACAAACACAGACACAAAAACATATACACACACACACACACATATATATATATATATATATATATATATATATATATATATATATATATATATACGATGGGCTTCTTTCAGTTTCCATCTACCAAATCCACTCACAAGGCTTTGGTCAGCCCGAGGCTATAGTAGAAGACACTTGCTCAAGGTGCCATGCAGTGGGACTGAACCCGGAACCATGTGGTTGGTAAGCAAGCTACTTACCACACAGCCACACCTATATTATTATTAAAAAAAAAATACTGTTAAAAGTCAATGATATTGATCACCCATTAATGGGTACCTCAGATCATAAACTGATAAGTTATCTAAACTATCATTTTGTAACATCTGTTCAATGAAGGAAGGTGGGACAGAATGAAGTGAGAACAGAAAGTAGTTTCAAACTAGGCCAGGGTTTTGAGTAACATAGGACACGATAGTATTTAAACATGGATCAATGAATGTTATCATAAAAATAAAAACAGACGGCAATGTTGGTTGGAAAAAGTTCATGACAATCAAGAGAGAAATAATAGAAGCTGAGACATTAATGAGCACAGGGCCAGTAACTTTAATTAAAATAAGGGAACTAATTATTTTCATTAATAGAATTGTTATTGTTAAGTGATAGAAACTATAATTTTAATTAATAAAAACTTTACCTGTAATTAATGGAAACTATAAAGTTAATAAATAATTAGGTGCAAATATGGTTGTGTGGTTAAGTGGTTTGCTTCCCAACTCCATGGTTTCAGGTTCAGTCCCACTGCATGGCACCTCGGGCAAGTGTCTTCTATTATAGCTCTAGATCAACCAAAGTCTTGTGAGTGTCTTTGATAGATAGAAACTGAAAGACCCTCAACCCCTGTCTGTGTGTGTATGTGTGTGTGTGCACGAGTGACTGAGTGAGTGAGTGAGCGTGCATGTTTGTGTCTCCTTGTCTTGACACAGCATGATGTAAATGAGGGTCACTTTCATCCAGACAGTGCCATTCATTTCCAATATTCTGCAAAAACAATGCCTGGCCAAGAGAAATACCTTGGTTGGAAACAGGTGTGGGGTTGGTAACATGAAAAGCAAATACTGTAGAAAATATGCCTCAATAAACTCTGTCTGACCAATGTAGGCATGGAAAAGTAGACTTTAAAAAAAATGATGATAAGGACATTCTTCCATGTACCAAAAGGTGATATCTGTACATATGTAGATTCCACTCACACATCTGAACATTTGCAAGAAGGACTTTCAAGAACTCAGGGTCAAAATCACTTCGTTCTTCTCTAAGGTCATCATTGTTGATGACTTTAATACTAATACTCACAACTTTTCTTGGTTCTCACACTCATCTCATATTGATATGACTGGTGCAGAAACCAAATCTTTTAGAATTCTTAACTGACAACATCAACTAGTTTCATCATCTACATGCAACATTGACTGATACGCAAACACTCCAAATACCTTCGATTGCTACCAGAACATAGCCATCTCTGCACCTATCAGGTTGTCTGACCACTACCTTACTATAACTACCCCGCACCATACATCCACATACTACATTATTCTCCCTCCACCTCCTGGACCCTGTGGCACCTCGTGTTAGCTGGCTGGCTGTATTCCACAACTTCTAGGCTATCTATCCTGAGCAAAACATCTCCTTCATCTTCGACCATTAGAAAGTGCTAGGAAGGTGAGTGAAATCCTCCTCTTGGGCATGTACTTCTACATTCAAAGATCTTGGATGCAAATCCTATATAAATATTTCTTATTTCTTTATTGCCCACAAGGGACTAAACATAGAGGGGACAAACAAGGACAGACAAAGGGATTAAGTCGATTACATCGACCCCAGTGTGTAACTGGTACTTAATTTATCGACCCTGAAAGTCGACCTTGGCGGAATTTGAACTCCTCTATAAATATTTCATTAAGTATTTTAGTAGTAAATAATCTATGTGCTTTGTTGGTATTTAGTTACAAGTAGACTAGTCTGTTCTGTTAAGCACTTCACTCCATATTGGAATGTAGGTCATCTACAACTTTTTTCCAATGTTCTCATCTTTGATCTATACATTGTCTCCTATTTATGATTCGCTGGAAGAATGCCTTCCTTTCCTAGATCATATATATTTGAATTGTCGTTGATGCTTCTGTAACTTTGTTCTTTTCTAGGTAGAGGTGTTGGTCCTCTGCAAATATCAATGTAGTCCATATTAGTCAGGCCACTATACTTTGACATGTCCAGCATGGCATAACTCTAAGGTCATTGAGGTACATAAGCGACCACATTACCACAAGGACTGAACCTAGGCAGATTAAAAATACTGGCACATGATCCGAGCAACAGAACAGCCTGCTCGTGACATTAACATGCAAGTGACTGAGCACTTCACAGGCAACCATACACATGACAATTTCTCAAAGAGATTCAGAGTGACACAGAATGTGACATGGTTAGCCCTTTGAATTACAGATACAACTCATTTTTGCTAGCTGAATGGACAGAAGAAACATGCAATAAAGTGTCTTACTCAACCAGGTGTTGAACTCAGGACCCTGTGATATTGAGCTGAATACCTTAACCATTAAGCCAAATACCTTCACTGTCTAAGTAGATTAGATCAAAGCTATACCAGCCTTGATCATCCTTTCTTTACTTTATCTTTCTTTCTTTCTTTTCTTCTTTTTTTTTTGTAAATTCCAGTAGATAAAGAAGAAAAATCAATGTGAAGTAGACAAATAACATTTTTATATCAATTACAAATGATTAACATAGTAATTGACTCAACAGAAGCAATTTAATTACAGCCCTAGCTTTTTTCCTTTTCTTTTTTTCTGCAGCAATGTTAGAGTTCCTAGAAGACAACATAATCACAGTTAAACTTTACTGATGAGAAATTTCCTCTGGTGAACTATGTTCAACTGTGATTGTATTACCCTGCAGTGTTATATTACTAAACCCATTATCCTGTCTCTAACTGCCCACAGGCCAGTACAACCAAGGTTTCGCTCTACTATTTGGTTTTATTTTCTGCTTTGTAGTCATCATCATCATCATCATCATCGTTTAACGTCCGCTTTCCATGCTAGCATGGGTTGGACGATTTGACTGAGGACTGGTGAAACCGGATGGCAACACCAGGCTCCAATCTAATTTGGCAGAGTTTCTACAGCTGGATGCCCTTCCTAACGCCAACCACTCAGAGAGTGTGGTTGACGTTAGTCTACTTATATATTTGCTATTTCATATTAGGAATGACTGAGTAGTTGAGAAACTTGCTTGTGAACCATAGGGTCTTGGATTCAGTTTCACAGCACAGAACTTTGGTCGAGTGTCTTCTGCTATAGCGCCAGGCTGACTAATGCCTTGTGAGTGGATTTCTTGGAACTAAACAATTATCATATGTATGTATGGATGGATGGATGGATGGATGGATGGGTGTGTGTGTGTCAATGTCTCGACATTGTATTGTGATAACCTCAAATGTGTGTCAGCATCAGAGAAGTGATCTCCTTTGTTTTTGATTTCTGTGAAAATGTTACCTTACTTGGAAATAGGTGAAGGATAGGAACAAAAAGAGCATCTGGTCGTGGAAAACCTATTTCAATGAATTCTATCTGCTTCATTCAAGCATGGAAAAGGAACATCAAAACGATTATGGTGACGATTATATA
>NC_069003.1:9895899-9901025 GCF_001194135.2 Octopus bimaculoides
ACACACACACACACACACACACACACACACACACACACACACACACACACACACACACACATATATATTATGGCTGCCTGCTGTGAAGGCACATGGTTCAGTGGTTAGCGTGTTGGGCTTACAACTGTGAGGTAGGGAGTTCAATTCATGAACTGGGTTGTGTATTGTGTTCTTGAGCAAGACGCTTTATTTCACATTGCTCCAGTTCACTCAGCCGTAGAAATGAGTTGCGATGTCACTGGTGCCAGGCTGTATCAGCCTTTGCCTTCTCAGTGGTGTGGAAAGGGGAGACTGATAAGCATGGATGGTTGCTGGTTTTCCATAAATGACCTGACCTTGCCTGGATTTTTGTGCTTTGGAGGGAAACTTTCTAGGTGCAATCCCATGGTCATTCATAACCAAAGGAGGTCTTTTTACTATATATGTAAATAGATTGCATGAATTAAGTAGCCAGTGATTGTGAGACTTTGCATGTCAGTGTTGTGAGACTTGATGCAAGTGAGACTAAGTAGCTTGACTACTGATCACATAAGTTCAAACCTTTCTAGGGTTGTATTGTATCACAAAATGTATCACCTTATGTCAGCTCACTTCAGGCTTGCCTAACTGAAAAGAAATAAGTTCATTTTATGGTCAAACTATTAACCATGAAAAAAAATGACAGTCAGCAAAGTGGGAGCAAAAAAATAGAACTAGGTACAATATTATGCAAATATTATATATTTGTGAATTCACATGAAACATTCTATTTGTACTTTCAGAGAAAAAACAAAAATGAATAAATAAAAAAAAAAGCAAAAACAAAAAAAAAACAAAGTTAAACATTATCCATAATCAAGAGATATTCATCAGTATCAAATAAGCATACTGATATCAAGCCAACAATATTAAATTCACCAATATATGAATTGATATCTAATCTTAATGACCTACAGGATCTATTTCAAAACGGGGACACCAGTATTTTCTTAACGAAACACTAACGAAACACTTTGAAACTTGGGACACTGGTAGAATGTGTCATATAAAACATCTTTTACTCTTAGTTTTCTTAACAAAAAAACGTACATCGCAA
This sequence comes from Octopus bimaculoides, assembly GCF_001194135.2. Classification (NCBI taxonomy): domain Eukaryota; kingdom Metazoa; phylum Mollusca; class Cephalopoda; order Octopoda; family Octopodidae; genus Octopus; species Octopus bimaculoides. Next base: position 9,896,975 of record NC_069003.1, read on the forward strand.
GTTATTCCATGTTAAAGTTGTCGTATTTCTGTAATTTCAACCAATCACTGACATCTATTCAGCTGAATAGAGTTACTGCTGGGCGGTCATAAAAATGTTATTCCCTGTGACATATTTCATCCGGTTTAATCGTAATTTATACGCATATATTGTTTATATAATAAATTACGCTGTGCGTATCTATGTGTGTAACAATTTTAGAGTTCGGATTCTAGAGTTAGGGTTAGTTTTAGGGTTAGGGTTAGGGTTAACAGTCTAGTTAGGATTAGGGTTAGGGGATTAATACGATATACACCGTTACAGCGCTAACTGTTTTCAACTGAATAGACGTCAGTGATTAGTAGAAATTATCGAAATAAGACAATTTTTTACATGAAATAAATTCAAATACAAAAATGTCTTCCTGTTCTATAACACAAAATAGATAAGTATACGAAGTTTGAAAGTCTTTCGGTACCAAAAACACTACATAAAACATAAATGAAAACTGGTGCCCCCGTTTTGAAATAGATCCGACCTACATCCCACTGAAAGATGAAAGGCAAGGTTGACCCACAGCAGGATTTGAAAAGAAGATAAGGAGTTGTTATTAACCTTTTTGATTATAACCCACCTGAGACTGCCCCTGACTGTATGATACAAAGTCTGTTTTAAAGGGATATAGATTAAAACCGATTAAAACTTATGTTAATTCATGTTCCAAATTAATGTTCCAAACTTCAGCTTAATAACAAACAACAAAGCTATTTTGCTAAATTCTTCACTAGTTTTAAAATTAACTCTTTTAAAACGTTTGACGCAAATTTGCACACGCAATGTACATGCTTTAAATCAGTCAAAGTAATTATACGCCGCCTACTTAGAACCTGTCACCTGAGTTAGCACTGGTCCACCTGCCATCTGATAGGCTGATTAGATGTTTCATGAAAATATTTACAACCCGATAGACTGATCCTGCCACTCAGGTTCTGTCAACATCATCATCACATCCTGTTTTGTCAAATTTATGGTCATCACGCCAAGCTACATCAAGCTCCACCACTTCACCAGTTGTTTCTTCCGATTCCAATGATGACTCGGAGAGTGAGTGTTTTCCTAGTTCAGAATCAGGTGTTTCTGCTAGCAATGATGATATTCCAGTAAATTAAAGGTAGAGACGAGCAGCATTGAATGGTCCTGGACAACAGAATATCGTGTGGCAAGTGAGAGACAATTTTGTCCAACGGCATGTGTTTACTGGTACACCTAGCATAAAGACAAACCTTGAACATGGAAGTTCACCACTGGAAATTTTCCACGAGTTTTTGATGGATGAAATGTTCCAATATATAGTGGACGAAACAAATGACTATGCTGAAAACCATCCCCAGCGCATCAGACCCGGGCATGGCGGTGATTGGTTTCCAACCACAGGGGATGAAATCAAAGTTCTGCTTGCCTTGTTGATACTGATGGGCATCATGAAGACACCAACCCTGGTGTCATATTGGAATTGGGGTCCAGCCATGTCGATACCTTTCTTTCCAGAAACAATGCCACGTGATCAACTTTTGGTGCTTCTTTGAAATCTACATTTCAACTCAGGTGAGAACCAGGATGACAGGCCGCACAAAATAGTCCTATCATTGACGAAGTGACTGAAAATTCTGGAACAGTGTATGTCCCCACACAGGACATTATTTATAGATGAGAGTTTGTGGAAATTCAAGGAAAGGCTCAAATTCAAACAACACAACCCAGCCAAATGTGTCTGCTTTGGAGTCAAGGTTTATCAAGTATGCCAGTCAACTGACAGAGCCTGTGGGTACACGTGGAATTACAAAATCTACACTGATCAGGACAGATTGGATCTTCCAGCATCTACACTAGCATCAAATGGTGTGATGTTGTCGCTGAATGAAAACTTGTTTGACAAAGGCTACAATATTTATATGAACAACTGGTTTTCCAGTCCAGAACTCTTCCTGAAACTGCAGGTGAGGAGGACTAATGCCTGTGGGACTGTGAGGACACACAGGAAAAACATGCCACCCAATCTGCACAAGATAAAACTTCGAAAGGAAGAAGGAGCATATCAATGCACCGATAGTGGCATTCTCACTTTAGTGTAGTGTGACAAGAAAAATGTCTGCATGTTATCCACACTACATTCTGCAAGCATGAAGGACACTAGGAAACAAGATGCGGATGATAATGCCATAATGAAACCAAGTGCAGTTATTTCATACAATGAAAAGACAGGTGGGATCAATTGCTTAGATCAGCTGGCAATGACACACAAACTGGTGAGAAAATTTGTGAAATGGTACAAAAAACATTTTCTTGTCATATAGTTGACATGTGTGTCATGAACTCACATTTGATTTGGCAGATGCTTCGCAGTGTGGAGGATGGATTGACATTCTGGAATCTATTGTTCCACAAAATGATAAAAGCATCAGACCTGCCAAAGTACTGAACATATGGACGTCCCATGCCGGACTCTCTCCTCATTGCACGGTAAGGATCTTTTCCACAACTGTTTCCCCCCATCCCCAAGAAGACAAATGCTTCAAAGAGATGCACAGTATGTAAAGCAAAAGGGAAATGTAAGCAAACTAGATACTATTGTTCACAATGTGATATGCCACTGTGTGTGGTACCCTGTTTTGAACTCTACCACACTAAAATTAATTTTTGAATTCATGTGATTGTAAATACATGAAGTTGATCTGACTTGTGCAGTCAAGTGACCTTATTTAGGAATAATATCACATGACCATCCTGCACATGGACTTAGTTTAGGTAGATAAATAGTACTTGCACTAAAGCGGTTGACGTAAATATATGCCGAATGTTATCTGACAGTGAGTGCTAATCTCAATCAGCGAGATTACCGTTGCAGTGCAAAGGCAACCAAATGAATTACTGCCGTAAACTGGTTAAAACAGTTGATGTAAATATACTCTGAACCATTGTCGTGTGCTAATTGCTGGTCTCAGCCGAGATGATTACAATGCAACCTAGTTGCTTGATAAAAAAGAACGTTTTCATGGTGTTAAATGAGACAAAGGAAAGGCAGTGTTTTTTCAACCAATAAATGGTAACAAAAGTGTTGAAACAATCAAAATAAAGCTTTTCATCTAAATTTCATGTTCATTTATGTTCCAACACCAGTCTGATAACAACAAAACTGTTTGACTAAATTTTTTATTATTCTCAACATTATCAGAAACAAAGGCAGTGTATTTCAACAGAAATGTGGTAACAAAAGGGTTAAAGACTACATAGAGAAGGGCATTTTGTCCACCGCTCTTATGATTCCACCATTCCATAGCCTATTTCATACTATTTACAATCTGCAATGAATGTTTTATTTTCAATGACATTTTGAACCACACAAAGTCATACTCCTGTTTTATTAATTCTAATTGGCTCAAAGAAAGAGAAACAACAAATTAGTCACGTGCATGACTGTACCAAGAAAATGACATTTATTTATAAATTACATAGATATTTGTTTTACTTTCTCTACTCTTCAAACCACCAATAGTAACCATAGTGAGTTTTGTCAAGCTGTTTTGATTTATGAAAGACATAAACAAATACCAGGTTATGATCTTTTGGTCCACAACTGCCCTAGAGAAAACCTACATTGCAGAGGATGGGGTGCTAGATATAGTAGCTGCTAGATATAGTAGCCAAATCTTCCTCAGATTATGCCAGTGTTTCTCAACCAGTTTTTACCTGTGGACCCCTTTGATCCCTATTTTATTCAGATGGACCCTCATGACCATTCGATGTTTAAAAAATCCTATTATATTTTTATAATTAAATATTATTAGGAATTGTATAAAAAAAAATACAAATTACTAAAATATTTTGTGTATTGCAGAAGTATAACCAATTTCTTGCCCATAAATTTTTAACAAAATCTTATATGAACCCCAGTTGAGAACCACTGAATTACACACCCTGATATTTTTAAATAAAGAAAAGCAGTGAATAATAATATAATCTGGGGCAGAAAATGCCTAAAAAAAAAAAACAAAGGTAAAAATGGTATAGCTGA
>NC_069003.1:9901233-9902201 GCF_001194135.2 Octopus bimaculoides
CACGTAAAAACACCCACTACACTCTCGGAGTGGTTGGCGTTAGGAAGGGCATCCAGCTGTAGAAACTCTGCCAAATCAGATTGGAGCCTGGTGTAGCCATCTGGCTCACCAGTCCTCAGTCAAATCGTCCAACCCATGCTAACATGGAAAACGGACATGATAAATTTTTAACAAAATCTTATATGAACCCCAGTTGAGAACCACTGAATTACACACCCTGATATTTTTAAATAAAGAAAAGCAGTGAATAATAATATAATCTGGGGCAGAAAATGCCTAAAAAAAAAAAACAAAGGTAAAAATGGTATAGCTGATTTATCTTTTGATCATGTGTCTCCCAGGGCGGGTCTAACTAGGGGCTATACAATAATAACAATATCATTCCCAAGCATTATTTCTCAGTGGATTAGTAACTTTTGTTTGGATAATTCTCCCAAGAATGACACTGTCATAACATTCATTTCATTTTTGACATTGTTTTTTTTTTATTAGAGATGTCACATGAGAAAAAGTACACTGATAGTGATTCCTAATATAGGCTGGCTGTGTGGTAAAGAAGTTTACTACACAACTATGTAAGCTTTAGGTTTAATTTCATTGCGCAGTAATCAGGAGAAATGTTGTCAACAAGTCTCTTGTGAGTGAAAGTTGATAGTTAAAGAAATAGTGTGTGCACCCTCACAAACCCATGCACCCACACACACACGTGCACATTACATAAAAGATAATTTTCCTAAAGCAGAAACTTTCAATAACATACATACACATACATTATACATGTGTGACTGTGTGATAAGAAGCTTGCTTCCCAATCACATGATTCTGGTTTCAGTCACAATGCATGGCACCTTGGGCAAGTGTCTTCTGCTACAGCCTTGGGCCAACCAAAGCCTTGTGAGTGGATTTGGTTAATGGAAACTGAAAGAAGCCCATTATTTATATATATATATATATATATATATATATAT
>NC_069003.1:9902290-9904155 GCF_001194135.2 Octopus bimaculoides
AAAAAAAAAGAAAGAAAAGATGCGTGTGCGTGTGTGTGTGTGTGTGTGTGTGTAATTTAAAACAATTTGGCTCAGTTCCATGCAACTTAAAGTTATGCAGGCCTTTATCAGAAACCCGTCTCTTTCAGGCTTAGTATGTCATTATTCAGTTTATTTCAAGATTTTTTGCCAATAGAGAAAGAGCCGGTTTCTAACCAAGATCCAAGGCTCCTTCATTGGAATTTCAACATCAACAACAAGGTATTTTTGTATGTATGCAGCTATGTATACGTGCAGATTTGTATGTCTTCTCATACATATGCTCGCATATCTAGACTTGCTCATATATACTTAAATGATAAGCATGTATGTATGTATGCATGTATGTATTATATGTAAGAATGTTAATCTTTCAGAAGTGATAACTATTAATATTATTACAAGAAACATTTGGACTCCATACTTGAAACACTTTGTCAACTGATAGGCTTAACATAACCTTTACACTTACATTATCTAAAATGACAAAATATTAAAGCATAAGTTTTATTTATTCATTTATTTATTTATACGCCCTTTTTTTAAAACCTAGCCAGGCTCATGGGCCCGGTTTCCCAGTTTCTATGGCGTATGTGTTCCCCCCCCCCCCCAGCTGGACGGTACACCAGTCCATCGCAGCTTTACTCAAGAAACAGGAAGAAAGAGTGAGAGAAAGTTGGCGCGAAAGAGTACAACAGGGTCGCCACCACCCCCTGCTGGAGCCTCATGGAGCTTTTTAGGTGTTTTTGCTCCCGGTCTGAGAATCGAAACTGCAATCCTCCAACTGCGAGTCTGCTGCCCTAACCACTGGGCCTCCACAAAGCATAAGTACTGAATGTAAAACTCGCTTTCCTTCCACACCATCTTTTAAATCAGACCACATTACCATTTACTTGTATCTTTTATCTTTTCCTGGTTTCATTCATTGGACTGCAACCATGCAGGGACAATGCCTTGAAGTGTTTAGTCCAACAAATTGAGCCCCAGTGCTATTTTTTTTTTTTTTTTTCAAAAGTCTGATACTTATTCTATTAGTTTCTTTTGCCAAACTGCTAAGTTATGTGAACATAAATAAACCAACACTGGTTGTCAAGGAGTAGGGGAGGACACACACCACACACACACACACACACGCGCTCATATATATATATTCAACACATTCTCCATCTACCAAATTCACTCACAAAGTATTGGTCACCTTGCAGCTATAATAGAAGACACTTGCCCAAGGTGCCCAGCAGTGGGACTAAATTGAACTCAAAACCACATGGTTACAAGGCAAACTTCTTAACCACACAGCCATATAGCCATATAGTGAGATTTATTCATTTCAGTTTTATTTATTTATTTATTTATTTATTTAATTTGTTTAACATGTAATAGCAATAAAAAATATAATCCAATTATACACTTAGAGCAAATAAGGAACACATTTTTTTTATTCATTAAAAAAAAATACCGTTGTAATTTCTCATATGGGACATGGTAAATGGGTCACTAAAAAATACTGTAGTCTTTCTCTCCTTTCCCTTGATACCTTAAGCATGTGCTTATATTGTTTTATTGGTTAATCAGGGAACGACTTTAAATATATATTTTATACTACCAAAAAACAAAATAAATGTTAAATCCATACACATATATTTATACATATATATAATGACAATGATGATGATGATGGTTGTAATGATAATACATACATTACACCCTCCCCAACTATTATCGTTTGTGTAGAAAATTTAAAGACATTCTATTTTGCATTGTATTCAGTTATTCTGATTTCTGCATGTTCAGCAGTACACACACATGCATGCATGCATATATATATATATATATATATATATATA
>NC_069003.1:9904643-9919075 GCF_001194135.2 Octopus bimaculoides
ATATATATATATATATATATATATATATATATATAATCATTATTTAACATCTGTTTTCCATGCTGGAATGGGTTGGATGGTTTGACAGGAGCTGGTCAGCTGAAGAACTGCCCAGGCTCCAATAGTCTGTTTTGGCAGAGCTTCTATGGCTGGGTACCAACCACTTTACATAGTATACTAGGCCCTTTTACATAGCACCAGCACAGTGCTCTTATGCGGAACTGGTACAGATGTTTGTATGCAGCACTGGAACGGCACTGGGTGCTATTATACATCCTCAGCATGGGTGCCATTACATGGCACCAGCACAGGTGCTTTTATGTGGCACCAACACGGGTGCTATTACATGGTACCAGCACAGGTGCTTTTGCACAGCACCAACATAGGTGCTTTTATGTGGCACTGACATGGGTGCCTTTATGTGGCACCGGCACAGGTGCTTTTATGTGGTACTAACACCCATGAACCCACAAGGCAAGGATCTCTCAGCTGAGAGTAGTGAGCGGGATGGATGTAAAGAAGATGCTTGTATGTATGGATGGCCACAATTTTACTTAACTTGATGTGTTTTCTCAGGCATTGCAAACTGCCAAAAGTCTCGGTCCCTTGTTATCTCCTCTGCGAGGCCCAACATCTGAAGATCCTTTCTTAACATTTCAACAAAACAGGAATTAGGAAAATCTTTTAGCATTATATATTCACTATTACATATAACAAATGAAACATGTATAATGGCGCATAACTAATACCAACAAAATTTTACAAATTCCTGTTCTGTTATATAATATTCTGCAAATAATATTTCCAGAACTTTCAACTCTAATATGTACCATACATCAATGCAACAATAACAACAACTACATACTGGATTGTAATACAAGAATAAGCAGATGTGCTTCAAGAGGATACAGCCTGGTTATCATTTATTCTGCAGTCTTCAAAATCATTTAGACAGAAAAAATATGAATTCTGTACATTATAAAATATATTCTTATATGGTTAGCAAAATAGCTTCTTTGTCAGTTACACACGATGAACAACATTTTAAGTATTGAATCTCACCAGGCTTTCTTTTTGCTTCAAAACAGTTTAAGCTTCCTTTTACGATGTACTGTCTGTGCTTCATATCGAATGATTGCTTGTCTGTCATAATAAGCTGATTTCTAGGTAGTCATATATATCTTCTACAGTAAAACACCTATTCTTCCCCTACTCTGGTCCCTTCTCTCATGCTTTTAACCATCCTTTGTCCCTCATTGGCAAGCATATAGCTGCCTTCCTCCCCTTGCCATGGTTTGTAGTCCTGCAAGCTGCATGATAGCCTTACTAGTGTTGGTAGCATGACAAAAGCACCTTGTACATGCTGTAAAGTGGTTTTTATTAGGAACGGCATCCAGATGTAGAAACAACACCGAAGCAGATACTCAAGAATGGTACAGTCCTTTGGCCCATCGGATCCTGATGCAGCTCTTCAGCTTACCAGCTTTAGCCAAACCATCCAATTCATACCAGCATGGAAAGTGGACCTTAAATGATGATGATGATGATGAGATGATGATGATGATGATATGTTTGTAGTATAAGATATTTTTTGCTTGAAGCCATAAAGCCATTTTCTCATGAATTTCTGCAGGTGAGAAACTGAGAACATTTCCTTAGATAGAATTTCTGCAGGTGAGAAACTGAGAACATTTCCTTAGATAACACCTTGCAGTAGTGGCTTCTTGGTTTCCATCAAATAAAATAATTATGCTCTTTGTCATGTGTTAAGTACTTTTCCTCATGCTTATTACTGTTTACATATATTATATATCATTATCATCATCATGATATATGTCTTCTGTGGTGGCATGGGTTGGATGATCAGATAGGATCTGACAAGCTGGAGGACTATGCTGAACTACAGTACCTACTTTGGTATGGTTTCAATGGGTGGAAGTTCTTCCTAATGTCACACCATCATGATATTATCATCAATCATAGGCGTAGGAGTGGCTGTGTGGTAAGAAGCTTGCTTACTAACCACATGGTTCCGGGTTCAGTCCCACTGCATGGCACCTTGGGCAAGTGTCTTCTACAATAGCCTTGGGCCAACCAAAGCCTTGTGAGTGGATTTGGTAGATGGAAACTGAAAGAAACCCGTCATATATATATATATATATATATATATATATATATATATATATATATATATTTTATATATATATATATATTTTATATATATATGTATGCATGTATATGTTTGTGTGTCTGTGTTTGTCTCCCCAACATCACTTGACAACTGATGCTGGTGTGTTTGCGTCCCCGTAACTTAGCAGTTCAGCAAAAGAGACTGATAGAATAAGTACTAGGCTTACAAAAATAAGTCCTGGGATCGATTTGCTCAATTAAAGGTGGTGCTCCTGCATGGCCGCAGTCAAATGACTAAAACAAATAAAAGAATAATCATTCTACATCAGTTTTCCATGCTGGCATAGGTTGGATGGGTCAGCACAGTCTGAGTTTTTTTCTTTCTTAGAGCTACCACTCCCAAAGATCGGTGTTTATATTATCATTTGGATTGGTTTCTATGGCTGGGTGCACCCTCTTATTGCCAGCCACTTCACAGAGTGTACTCTGGGTGCATTTTCTTGAAGCATCAACAGACATGGTTGAGAGAAGAAATGAAACATCAGAAGAAACAAAATGAAATTTGAAGGAACAAGAGTGTGATGGGAAAGTATGATGACACATCTCTACTACTGCTAATCACTCATACACACACACACTGAGTCAACAACTAATCTTTCCCACCACCATACATCTCCTCACCACCACCACCATCTCTCTTCCCCACCCACTCCTGAAACCCTACCAAACATTATCCCTCTTTCTCATCCTTCTCCTTCTCAGCATAATAAGTCATCTCCTACACCCCCCACTTCCCTCATCACTTTATGGGCTCAACTCAGTCACTCCCACCTACTCTTTTAATATGTAAGTAGTCATGTAGGTCCTTTACAAAAAGAAACCTGTTCTACTCTGGCCCCTACTCTCATGCTTTTACCTTGCTTTTGCCCCTCGTCTCCTAGCAGAAAGTTGCCTCACCCCCGTCCCTGGTGTTCATAGTCTTGCAAACTGCATGATGGCCAGGCTAGTGCTAGTGGCATGAAAACAAAAGTTCACAGTACACACTGTAATGTGGCTGGCATCAGGAAAGGCATCCAGCTGTAGAAACTATGCTGCTAGACATAGAACAATGCAGTCCAACCCTTACCAATATGGAACATGGATGTTAAATGATGATGATGATATTGCAAGAAGACCTGTCTGCCACGACAGAGTTGAAATTCTAAAACCAAGGTGTGGGTGCTGGTTCCAGGTAAAAAGCACAGGTGATGGTGTCATGCAGAAAGCACTCAGTGCACTCTGTAAAGAGATTGATGTTAGGAAGAGCATCTAGCTGTAGAAGCCAAGCCAAAAGAGAATATAAGAATCTGGTGCAGCCTCTAGTCTTGCCAGTTCCTGTCAAGCTGACCAACCCATGAAGATTGTTTTATATATATATATATATATATATATAGGCCTATGCAAAGCTTTTAGTTGGTCATGCCAGATATGATATGCTGGACATAGCACGAAGGATATCCTAGCAAGAAGGATATGAAAGTTCCTTTACATAAAGTATATATGTAATCAATGCAAGATGCATATGATTTCTGTATGGCAGCTTATGCATAAATATAAGATCACATAGTGAGTGTGCATGATGTACTTACAAATAACATAATAGAGTAAAGAACTAAAATAACTTTTATGTATATATATATATATATAAAGGTACTTCTTTTTCGTCAAAAGGAACCTTCTTTGCATCTAACAGAGAGAGTAATCTTGCTCAAAAATTATGTCCCTCAGTGGCATACCCTGAGTGTGACCTGTCAGAAGTAGCACTTGAATTTGTCCCCTGTCCCAGAGTCAGTCCCAAGGCTATAATGAAGGACTAAGTGTGCCTCCTAATAAAAGCATCAGTAAGGGCAGATTGACTCCTCATCTCTTTTTAGTTACTCTTACTGATGCCCTACCAACTGGCCCACTTGCTCCTTAAGCTCTGTTCCTTTGTACATGTGTATATAAAAAAAAAAGGAGCACTCCATCAGTTACGACAATGAGGGTCTCAGCTGATATGATCAATAGAACAGCTTGCTCGTGAAATTAACGTGTAAGTGGCTGAGCACTCCACAGTGCCTTTAACATTGTTCTCAGGGAGATTCAGCATGACACAGTGTAACATGGCTGGCCCTTTGAAATACAAGTACAACTCATTTTTGTCAGCTGAGTGGACTGGAATAGTGTGAAATAAAGTGTCTTGCTCAAGGACACAACGCGTCGCCAGGAATTGAACTCATGACCATACGATCATGAGCCAAATGTCCTAACCACTAAGCCACATGCCTTCACATACACATGGATAGATAGACTTATGTATATATATATATATGTGTGTGTGTGTGTGTGTGTGTATATCTGCTCACCCTCTCTCATATTTCAACTCCTCATAAAGCTGATCACACCCTCCCTTAAGGTTTGTAGATCAGCCAGCTGCAAGGTGACTTCAACAGTGTTCATGCTGTCAAGTGGTTAGCATTAGGAAAGACATGCAACTGTAGAATCTTATACCAAAGCAGACACTTGAGTGCCTCTCAATGCACTCATCGGATCCATCAGATCCTGTTTGACTGTCTAACCCATGCTAGCATGAAACATGGATGTTCAATGATGATCATAATCGTGATCATATATCTGGGAGGGGCGGGGCATCCAGCTGTAAAAACAATGCCAAAGCAGACAATTGAGCCTGGTGCATTTCTCTGGCTTGTCAGCTCTTGTCAAACTGTCAAACCCATGCTAGCATGGAAAACAGACTTTAAATCACTGGTTCTTGTCTATTTTTTTTTTTTTTTTTAACTAGGGCCCCTTTGATTCCTATTTTACTCAGATGGGCCCCTCATAGCCATTTGATGCATTAAAAAATCCTATTATATTTTTATAACTAAATATTATCTGGAATTCTAGGAAAAAAAAAAATTATTGTTAAAATATTTTGTGAATTGTAGAAGAGTAACCAATTTATTACCCCCTAAACTTTAAAACAACAAAATCTTATATGAACCCCGAAGGGTCATATGGGCTCCGGTTAAGAACCACTGTTTTAAATGATGATGATGATGATATATATATATATATATATATATATATATATATATATACGCACCCGTACACACATATACACTCACAGAGTCTCTGCTATATTTACTCTAGTTTGATTTGCCCAATACTAAAACAGTACACAGTGCACCAGATTTTCTCTTTCTGGTCTGTTGGCTGGTTATGATTCATCACAATTCAATACAATGAAATCAATAAAATATAATAACATTTAGTAAGATCGGTGTCACACAGTTACTCACTAAACAGCACAGCTAAACTTAGTGGTGCTATTTTTTTTTTTGTTTTTTTTTTTTGTAGTTATTTATTTATTTTATTTTTGCAGTCCCATTTCATCGCTTTCCATAAGCTGACTGTCTTTTCTTTTTGTGGCATGACGTATTGATTTCATTAATATATTAGAGTAGAGACATTCCTGCTGCATCAAGATGCACGATGCAGTGTTTCCCCTGTTAGTACTACTGTGTGCCAAATACATCTCTTCTCTAAATCTACCACCCACGTCTATAGGCAACACATTATCAACAAACTACAACCACCATGAATTATAACAACACCAGTTATAAAAATAAGTTTCTATTATCAATACAAATGTAGGAGGGACTTCTACGTGGTTACTCGACCTGTTAAAAATAGTAGCCAAATCTTCCTTAAATCACGCTTAAGAGTTCGTCTCTGTGTTTTTCTTTTTCTTTCTTTTTTCTTTTGTTCTAAATACATTAAATAATGTAAGTTTTATGCCAAGAAAAAAAAAAGGCGGAATGGTCATGACAGGAATGTCATTGATGATAGTTTCACAATCAAAACTAATCTACAACCAGGCATTAAGTGAGTCTCTGGACATTCGACCAGCAAGAAATAGCAGTCGCGTCTCCCCTCAAATTAACCACCAGTAATCTTCTTATGCAAGTGGTTATATTAAGATAATATCGCCCCAGATACACTGGGAAATAAATGATAAATTTTTTAATCTGTTTAGTCACCGGAAGAATAATTTTCTTCACAACTTTTCTCAGTCAATGGTGACTTCGGGTTTAATAAGATAGTTACGAACTACTCTCCGTGGTCGCTTAATCTGTCAGAAATAGCGGCTAAATCTCTTTTAAATCACACCCAACCAACATTATTTTAATTTTAAAAAAACGTATCATTATAATTACGGATACATATCGTTTGAATAAAAGGCGGAATATTCACCGCTAAAGTGGTTTTTATCATAGGTTTGCTCGATTAGAGCAGGCCTGGGGCTAAACGAGTCTTAGTCTGACTCATAAGATATGTCTAAGTGAAAAATGCACAGGACTACATTATTGAGCAAAACATATCCCAGCGATGTTACCCCAATTCTATTAGTTATTATTGTTGTCGATGTTGTTCAACCCCCATGTCAGCTTTGATCGAGCAATGTTCCGTCACATTTGAAGAACGTGACATGAGGAATATTTGGGCATCATTTCTCGCAGGTTGAACAAACACGCAGACGGAGGCTGCTTTGTTGACTCGTGTGACTCGTGTCAATCTACAGATGTTGTTTAACCCCAGGTCAGCCTCGATCGAGCAGACCTATAATCAAAGGCGTTCTAGTCGTGACCATCCATTCTCTTCTTTTACTTTTTCATCTTTTTAGTATACCAAGAACTACATGCTTCATTGTGTCCCACTATGTTCATCGTAGTGATTCGACGGAGATTTAACTGCTATTTCTAGCAAACCGAGCAACCTTGTAGGCAGAGACTGCTTTATTGGCTTTGCATAGTTGTTATATATAATATCATGATGTCACGAAAATAGATTTCACGAACTCAGTCGTGGACTACATATTCTGTGGGGTTTATTATTATTATTATTCCATCGAGGTCGACTTAGCCTTTCATCCTTTCGTGGTCGATAAAATAAGCAACAGTTGTCCACTGGAGTCTATGTAACCTACATCACCTTCCTTTCAAAATTGCTGGCTTTGTGCCAAAACTAGAAAGAACCATTATTATTATTATTATTATTATTATTTAAATAGTCCTCGTTATGACAAAGAGAACCGATATTTGCAATGGAATGGTTTTAGACAAATGAATCGACTTCAAGCAGATCAAAAGTGGTTGGTCTATTAGACAGAAATAACACCCAAATCTCCCTCAAACCTGTCTTATAAACAAAGGCACCTCGGTCCAGATATACTATGCGTGAATAAAATATGAAAGAAAGGAATGGTACGATGGTTACGGTTGGAATAGCTCTGATCATACGTCTGCTTAGTCAGTGCTGACCTAGGGCTAAACAACAAGTGATTTTTATTAATATTATTATTAAAGAAATGAAGCGTGGGGATTCGAACCTATAACGCAATGGAAGTAGATACTAATTGTGGTCGTGGTTTAAAACCCCACCAGGTTATCTTAGATCGTACAGACCTATGATTAAAGACACTCCAGTCGTGACAATCGCATCGTTTTAGCTGCAAGGCAACAGCATGACCAGAACCACATTATCAAACGTGTCTATGTTCTTCTTAACATCAAGACCACTATGTCTTCTAATTATTTTTCCAGGCATAATATATATCTGGACCACATACGAGGACTAACAGTAAAATAGCGCTATTTATCTTTGCAAATATATAACATTAAATGCAGTGGAATCCGCTTATTATAATCACAGACAATGTTATCGAACGGTTATATCGTGATCGATACTGATGGGTACCAAACACGCACAGGATAGTCTCACACTCTGTTTAATGTTATCAGCTAATTATTATTATTATCATTATTTTTGTTATTGTTTTATATGTTTACTCCGTAAACCCCTCCATTTCTTCATTTGCATTTGCGTCCTTGTATGTTCTTTGTAGGTCCATGTGGTTAAAGGAAACATTATTATTATTATTATTTTAAAGGATCATTTCCAATTTGATCAAAATAAGCAGCTTGTACTGTATTCGAAGAATGGTTTCAACTACAGTGGAATCCGCTTATTGTAATTACAGACAACGCTGTAATAAATATGAATAAGTACTAAACACGCTCGGGGTATCTTCATGCTGTCTTCTGCCTAATGTTATCAGTCGGTCGTTATTATTATCGTTTAAAAGGCTCCCCCTCTAATTAGATCACAATAAGCGGCTTCTGCTGTATATGAAGAATGTTTTAAGATCTTATTCCACTCATCTCTATGCATTGTTAGTCATCGACCACGCCCCCACTGCTGGCCCCCAAAGGGCCATGATTTTTAAATTTCACAACAGTTACATTTAAAAACCTGTTGCTTGAAATTAGAGCAAGCAAGAAAGGAAAGGAAAGCAAGCAGAGGCCACAAGAAGCAACGTATCATAAGGTGTTGGTAGAATAATGAAAATACTTATCAGTAGGCGAGAGAGAGACCAAAAAAAATCTATGTAGAAACAGCAGATATTTTCATTAAATTGTTGTCTTTTTTTTTTTTTTTTTTGCAGCTCGTTATGTCTTAGAGTCTGAGCAACATTTTTCAATGAATATTAAGAAAGAGATATGAACAAACCTGACGGTAACTGTAGCTGCCAGCATCTTGGAAATAGCAGACGATAGTCTGATCCACCTACCGAATCACGTTATCATCATCCACTTGCACTTTACCATGAGTTCTCGTTACAACGAGATTACAAAATTGTTTACTACTTTTTCTTTGTTTTTTTTTTCAATTCCCGAGAAAATTTTCAGAATTTTCTTTAACTTTAATATTTTAAATATTTATTTTAGATATAGGTATTCGAATTCTAAAAATTATAGAGGATTATTTTTAATTCTTTTTAAAAAAATAAGTTTTTCGTGTTGTGTTATCGAAAGTGATATACCCATGATCCTCTTGCAGAATCCTCTGTCAGAACAACCATGGCCGGACGTCAAGCAATCAAGGAAGGTAAATAAATAAATAGTCTTTCTATTTTATTAACTGATTAATTATTTTTTCATTTAATTTCTAACCTGCAAGAAGTAATACTCCTACTGCTTTTCCCAAAACTTATGTAACAATTAAACACTTTGACCTTCGACTAACATTCATTTACTATGTCAACAATGTTATCCAAGGACATTCTCTTATCTCTGATATTTTGGAGGAGAATTTTGTTTATCATCTCACCCGGTCTTCTTTATAATTCCTTTTCCATCTAGTATATATGTTAAAGGAACATAAATCGACCTCAGTATATGACTGAATATACTTAATTTTTATTTCTAGTACTCTTTTTGAACAAACACCTCAGCATTCGTACTTCGTTATTTCGAACCAACGAAGGAATCTCCACGCGGTTTGTTCGATCTGTTTGGAATAGCTTCGAAATTTACTTCGATTTACACGCACCTGTCGTCTTACGAGTTGATGGATACATTAAACTGTGTGCTCCAAGCCGTATAAAAAACTGAAAAACGTTATGGTCATGGTTGGAAGGTATTTCCTCATAGATCTACTCGGTCACGTCCGACCCGAGTTCATTCACCTTCTCTATTTTTACCTATCAGATCCAAATTTGATTCATATCACACACCTGTCGTTTTATGATGAATAATTTTGGACTATATGATCCAATTTGTATATAAATTAAAAAGACTGTGCAGTCGTGGTTGGAACGCTTTTGATCAGAAGTCTGTTCTGTGACGTCTGACCTAAGATTAAACAATTTGTCCTCCCCAGCTTTTTTACCTATCGAAAATCTGTGAAGAAACGACATTGCACATGATAATCTCTAACGTGCTCCTGTCTTCTAAACAAAATTAAATTAATTTCTACATCGAATATCTTGGCAACCACTTAAGGTTTTTTTTTTTTTTTTAACTGTTTTCCCCCTCCACCAGTAATTTCTTTGGTATTTACTCTGCGTTAAACTTGAAATCTTGAAAAACAAAATGTGTTGTACGTAATTTGTATGTGTATGCAACCACCATTTCCTTTCTCTTTTTTTTTTTTTTAACATTAAATTCCGACATAATCGTAATATACACCCCCTGAAAGATATTTGTAGAAATTTTCATGAAAAACTACCCGTTTTCTGAAAGTTAGGAGGAAACAAAGTCGAAACTCCTCCCCCTTCCCCTCCGAAAAATTTTTGCACAGAAGATTCCATCATAATCGAAATCTACACCTTCTGAAAGATATTTGCAGGAAATTTCACTAAAAGTTACCCATTTTTCTGAAAGTTATGAGGAAAGTCAGGCAGAGTCACACTGGTTTTTCAGTAGCTACTGTTCATCAGGCTTGGCAATCACAGCCCATGTTTCAGTCATTTAGCATAGCTGTTCGCACTCAGGCATTATAGAATCTGCCTTTCACTCTGAGAGAGAGGCCCTTTGTTGCTAGCAGAGGCACGAGCTCTCTGAACTTTGTCCAGCCTAATCTTATTCTCACAGCTATGCTCTCTGAACAACCACCTCCACTACTAACTCGGTCACCTAGATGGCAGAAGCTATCTACTACCTCTAGCTTGCCCCACTGGCAGTTGAGAGAGAGAAGGGAAATTATTTTCAAGTCAGATTTTAGTGTTATACGTTAACCCTGACTAACGATTAATATTTTTAATTGAATATAATTTGATATTTTTTCATATATTTTTTTCTATCTCCTGTATATCTGATAATTTGAAAATATTTCTTTTAGCTCCAGCCTGGTATAGAGTTCTCCAGCAATGGTTTTACAATCGGTCTTACTTTAACCAACTTGGTAAGTCACTTATTTTCCTATTGGTTTCAGTCATTGAACTGCCTTTGAAGTTTTTATCAATTAAATCAGGGGTTGGGGAACGTTTTTAACCAATTACTCCAAAATTTATTTATGCTGATGTTATCCCCTTGATTTGAAAGGAAGAAAGTCATAGATTCTTTGAATTCATAAGGTTTATTGAATCTATTTATATGGAGAATACAATTATAAATAGTATAAAGCAAATATGATGAAATGGAGCCTGGTGCAGCTATCTGGTTCGCCAGTCCTCAGTCAAATCGTCCAACCATGCTAGCATGGAAAGCGGACATTAACCCCCTCACTCTTCGCTAACTATCTTTTCTCCGCTCACCATTCTTTGTCTTAATAACCCCACCAACCTTCCTCCCCCCCATCCAAAAAAATACACCTAGCTCTTTGACCTTCTTTGCATTAAAATCTGGAATGTAAGATCTTTTCTATCCTGATAATGGAGACTTATCTTATCCAGTGTTGATTGTATCCATTATGGCTACATATTATGAAGAACCACATCTACCAACATCATTATGGATCTCCAAGCCCCCAGAAACAGCTGTTGGATTTATAACACCTTTAATTTTCTCTGTTGTTTGTACTCTAAGTTGGACCTATTAATACGAATATTTATATATATTTATACTTAAAAACTTATCATCTGAAAGTTTCCACCTCTTGCTTTCTCTTGTTTTGCATGTATACATATATACAAATTTTGTATTTCATACACAAAGTAATATGTTTAATATACAGAAATAAATTTATTTCTCAAACGCATGATAATGCTATAAATAGCATGATCAGGATAAATTATCCATATTATGCAGAAAAATACGTTGCCGGCCAGCCATGAGACTTGAACTCCGAGTTTCATGGCTGGCCGGCAACATATTTTTCTGCATAATATGGATAAATTATCCTTTATCACGCTATTTATAAAATTATCACGCATTTGAGAAATAAATTTATTTCTGTATCTTACAATACATCTCAACGCTTCTAAAAAAAAAAATCTTTGTTTACTTTCATCGTAAAGTTGAATTTAATATATCTAATTTAACTGCATAATTGCCTCGATATCATCTCAACTTGAGCCCTCTTACAACCATTCTTTATTTTGTGGAATCCATCCCCTGTAAGACATTGGAGTCTAAGTTTGAATCTTTTGAACACTACATAGTGTCTTTTATACTGAGAATCTCCGGATCTCATGTGTAGACTATATATGTGTGTTTATATATATATGTGTAAATATATAAGGAGAATTCACAAAAAAACAACAGATGAAGACAGGTGGTGTAGAAAACAAACAGATGTATTAATATAACGCTCGAGAATTGAAAAAGTTTTTAATGTTTCGAGCCTGCGCCCTTCCACAGAAAGAAACAAGGAGAGAAAAAAATGTGTGTAGTGGTTAGCGATCTATCATGATATATATATATATATATATATATATATATATATATGGACCAAATAATTCAGGAGAAAATATTTGCGAAGATGTTATTGACACCTATTATCTAGTGTAACAATTAAAAATGATAATAACAGAATCAATAATGTAGGTGATTGCAGGCCCAAAAAGGCATTAAATAGCTGAAGGATTAAGATTAATCAAAGGACATATCATGTATGTCTACCTGCTGGAAATAACAGTCAAAACTCTTATCTAAATCTCTGAAAATACACTGATAATAATTACAGAAATCAACCATCTGAGGGCAAATGGGCTAAGACAATCTCTCGGCATACATTCAAGTATTTGGACTCACATGGACCAGTTTCTGGACTGGTTTTATTCTATCGGTCTCATTTTTGCCGAACCACTAAGTTACGAGGACGCAAACACACCACCATCGGTTGTCAAGCGATGCTGGGGACACAAACAGACACACACACATACATATATATAATAGGCGAGCTGGCAGAAACGTTAGCACACCGGGCGAAATGCTTAGCCGTATTTCGTCTGCCACTACGTTCTGAGTTCAAATTCCGCCGAGGTCGACTTTGCCTTTCATCCTTTCGGGGTCGATTAAATAAGTACCAGTTACGCACTGGGGACGATATAATCGACTTAATCCGTGTTTGTCTGTCCTTGTTTGTCCCCTCTGTGTGTAGCCCCTTGTGGGTAGTAAAGAAATAACACACATACATATATATATATATATATACACATATATACGACGGGCTTCTTCCAGTTTCCTTCTACCAAATCCACTCACAAGGCTTTGGTCGGCCCGAGGCTATAGTAGAAGACACTTGCCCAAGGTGCCACGCAGTGGGACTGAATCCAGGACCATGTGGTTGGTAAGCAAGCTACTTACCACACAGCCACTCCTGATAATGAAGCAGAATATTTGGATCAGATATGGCCAGTTTAAATTCTAATGGGTTAAACCAGCCATATCCGACCCAGAATTTTTTTACTTGTTTTATGTTCAAACTGGCCAGATCTGACCTCTCACACCTACTTAACAATGTCATTGTAAAAATCAACAATCACGTCATTGGAATCTCAAAACTACAGGATAATGCATGATTTCTTCAGATCAATGTGAATGAATATGTATTATATTTGACAGAATAATATGAATGCTAAAGGGTTTAGTTAATGTTTAATGTTTAGCAGTACATAAAATGTTCAATTAAAAATATTTGTGTTGCTTAATCAACCTGGATTGTTTCTTCGTCTTTAGGTTTAATGCGAGATGATGTGCGACGAGAATGTGAGGACGTGAAGGAGGCCATCCAGCGCCTTCCCAAGGAGGTCTACGATGCACGGAACTTTCGTCTTATTCGTGCAATGAATCTTAGTAACAAGAAAATCGTGTTGCCGAAAGAGGAATGGACACAACTTAAAGATGTAAGTAATGAAGACATTTCTCTATAAATATATATTTAACAGAATGTGGCAGGTTTGACTGTGTGGTAAGAAGTTTGCTTCCCAACCACATGATTCTGGGTTCAATCCTACTGAGTGGCACTTTTGGCAGATCTCTTCTTCTATAGCCACAGGCCAACCAAAGCCTTGTGAGTGAAATTGGTAGATGCAAACTGGAATCAGTTTGTCATGTGTGTATATATATATTTTTAATAATATCAAAGGGAAACAGAAATATTAGGAATTTCTACTACCAGTGGCCCAGCATGTAAAAATTTAGTCCAAAGACTATATATTACTCATAAATACAGTGTACATTTAAACACATAAGAGGACTTAAATGTAGGAGTGGCTGTGTGGTAAGTAGCTTGCTTACCAACCACATGGTTCTGGGTTCAGTCCCACTGCATGGCACCGTGGACAAGTGTCTTCTACTATAGCCTCGGGCCGACCAAAGCCTTGTGAGTGGATTTGGTAGATGGAAACTGAAAGAAGCTCGTCATATATATATATATATATATATATATATAATACAAAGAATATATATACATGTATACACACATATATGTACATACTTACATCTACATGTGTATATATATGCATATCAGGGTACAGGACGTTAGAACAATAATAC
>NC_069003.1:9919801-9924104 GCF_001194135.2 Octopus bimaculoides
GAAGTAGAGGCCAGGACAGAGGTATAGATAGAACGATAGATAAATAGATAGATAGATAGATAGATAGAAAGATAGTCACGTCAGAATAATAGTAGACTTACTTGCAAAAAAGGACGTGTGCGTTCAATAATGTAATAATACAAAGAATATATATACATGTATACACACATATATGTACATACTTACATCTACATGTGTATATATATGCATATCAGGGTACAGGACGTTAGAACAATAATACGTAACTTAGGAGTTTGGCAAAAGAGGCCGATAGAATAAGTACTAGGCTTACAAAGAATAAGTCCTGGGGTCGATTTGTTCGACTAAAGCTGGTGCTCCAGCATGGCCACTGTCAAATGACTGAAACGAATAAAAGAATATATATATGTGTGTGTGTATATATTTATATATATATATATATGTGTGTGTGTATCTATATATTGATAAAACTTACTTGGAAGAGGATGCGTGGTGTTCAATCATATAGTAATATAAATAATATTTATATATTTGCATATGTGGGCACAGGATGTCACGAAATGTGTACAACAAAAAATACGAATTACGAGTACATGGAATATGAACTATTTTTTCGGACAACAACGAAAAACACAAATGGAAAACAAGACGAACGACCCTTCATCAGTTGTTGGCTGTTTTTCTACTCTCGTATTGTTTTCTCTATTAATCTGTAATATATATATTGTTGTTAAATGCTTGAAATACGAGAGTTGAAAAACAGCCAACAACTGATGAAGGGTCGTTCTTTGTGTTGTTTGTCTTGTTTTCCATTTGTGTCTTTCATTGTTCGAAAAAATAGTTCATATTCCATGTACTTACACTTTTCGTGACATCCTGTGCCCATATGTGTATATATGTGTGTGTGTGTGTATATACATGTATGTGTGTGTGTGTATATACATGTGTGTGTGTCTATATATGTGTGTGTATCTTTGTGTGTGTGTATGTATGTATGTGTGTCTATATGTATGTGTGTGTGTATATATATATGTATGTGTGTGTATATATATGTATGCGTATATATATGTATGTGGGTATATATGTGTGTGTGTGTGTATATATATATATATATATATATATATCCATCCATCCTAAGTATTTAAAACTAATTGGCAAGGTTTATTTCTTCACAGGATGTCCAGTATTTGAAACCCTATATTGAAGAAGTGATTAACGAGAAGAAAGAACGTCAGCAATGGAACAGTAAATAATGGTATCAACTTCTAGCTACTGAATATTTAGGAAAATTGTACAGAATAAAGTAATACTAACTATTATTTCCTGTATTTGTTTCTTTTTCGTTTTTATTATATATTTTTTTTGTGTGGGTTTAGCCCCAGGCCAACCCAGATTGAGTTCATCTCATCAGCTTCGTTTAACTTTCATTTTATGATTGCATGAGTCTGGCAGGAATTGTTGTGACAGATTTTCTATAGCTGGATGCCTTTCCTGTCACCAACACTCCTGTTTCCAAGCAAGGTAATATTTTCCATGGCAGACTGGAAATGAACAACAATGCTTATATGCCAGTCATGCTTACTCTTTTACTTACTTCAGTCATTTGACTGCAGCCATGCTGGAGCATCACCTTTAGTTGAACAAATCGACCTCAGGACTTATTCTTCGTAAGCCTAGTACTAATTCTATCAGTCTCTTTTGCCGAACCGCTAAGTTTCAGGGACGTAAACACACCAACATCAGTTGTCAGGTTGTCAAGCGATGGTGGAGAGACAAACAAATACATACATACATATATATGTATATATACAACGGGCTTCTTTCAGTTTCCGTCTACCAAATCCACTCACAAGGCTTTGATCAGTCTGAGGCTATAGTAGAAGACACTTACCCAAGGTGCCATGCAGTGGGACTGAACTTGGTGATGTTTGTTGACAACTGTTACCATCAAATCATCCCATAGCTCTACACTTTTGAAAAGAATAATAATAATAATAATATTCATTGAAGAATAAACCAAAATGAAATATGCAAGTGTGACATGGTCCACTAACCCATAAAGAAGCCAGTAATTCTGAATAAGAACTGACTTAAATCGTGCCCCTCCCCCTTTATTTTTTGCTATAGCCAGGTTCCAACCCAGGCTGCGGCAACAAAAGTCCACCCACAACATCACTGCCTCAAGGTCATGGATATGTTCTAGGCCAGTGTCTTGGGTTCCACAAGTCTAATTTTTGGTTAGAGAAAAAGTGAAAAGAAATCTTTCATAACTGAAACTTCAGAAGTTAAAATTTGCTGTAACATAATTCTTAAAAACTAAGATCTCTTGTAACTTAATTCTCGATAACTAAGATCTTTTATACTAAAAGTTTTTAAAGATTTATTGTAACCCAAGCTAATATTTGTTATATAAACCATAAAATATCTCTCTTAACTACAGTCTCAAAAGTTAATACATACTTAAATATTTAAAATTGGTAGTATAAACCTCAAAGGCTGACATCTATTGTCACATAACTTCAAAAGCTAAGTTCTGCCTGAAGATTAACCCTTTATCAGTCAGATACAATGCTTATTTATTGTTTTGTATCAATTGTGCATTATCTTGTAGCCTTGAGTTTACAAATTCTGTGATTGTTTATTTTTAGAATGTCATTGTAGGATAGATGTGAGAAGTTAGATCTGACCTGTTTGAACATAAAGCAGGTAGAGTATTTTGACCAGATATGGCCAGTTTAAATGCTAAAGGGTTAAATACTAAAAGCTAAGATCTTTTGTAATCCTAAAGCTTACCTCTAAGGGCATCAGGCTGAAGAAAATCTGCCTCAGTGAATTTTGACCAGCTTATATAAGCATGGAAAAGTGGACGTTAATTATGAAGTTGATGACTATGTGTGTGTATGTATATGCATATATCTATATATATATATATATATATATATATATATATATATATATATATATAGGCGCAGGAGTAGCTGTGTGGTAAGTAGCTTGCTTACCAACCACATGGTTCCGGGTTCATTCACACTGCGTAGCACCTTGGGCAAGTGTCTTCGACTATAGCCTCGGGCCGACCAAAGCCTTGTGAGTGGATTTGGTAGACGGAAACTGAAAGAAGCCCGTCGTATATATATGTATGTATGTGTGTATATGTTTGTGTGTCTGTCGCTTGACAACCGATGGTGGTGTGCTTAGGTCCCCGTAACTTAGCGGTTCGGCAAAAGAGACCGATAGAATAAGTACTAGGCATCCAAAGAATAAGTCCTGGGGTCGATTTGCTCGACTAAAGGCGGTGCTCCAGCATGGCCACAGTCAAATGACTGAAACAAGTAAAAGAGTATATATATGATGGACTCTCCCATTAAAGACAATGTATGAGTATTCAGCTTTTGCCGAACGACCTGTACAGATGATTCGTTTATAGTGATCAAATGTTCGTGCTCACTCCACTCTCCATCAAATCGACGTCATCTGAACAAGTGTACTGTGTGCTACACATCAAGTGTTGGAGTGACTGCAGAGCAACATGAGATGAAGTGTTTTGCTGAAAAACACAACATACCACTTGATCTAGAAATTGAAACCATGATTTCATGAGCGTGAGTCAACTTCCCTAACCACTAGGTCATGCACTGTTTTATATGCACAGACGTTCAGGAAGTAAATAGACACCTTTAATTTTCAAGATCTTTTATTTGATATTAATTGGTTGAAGGAGAGGTTTTCTTCTAGTTGCTCGTCCATAATACCCAAGCTTATGCAGATATGTAACACACGTTCTTGGACAGACTTCTACCTGTTTTGCAATGTCAGAAGCCTTCAAATAGGGTTCATTTTCCACAATTCTCTTCAAACAGCGAAGCTTCCTTTCCAAGGGCCCAGGTTGGCCAGACAAGAATCTACTGATTCTTTCCCTTGGCTTTTGAATTGCACTATAATTCTTTTAACAGTACCAAGAGGAATTTGAAGATTTTTGGCAATTTTTTCCTGGCTAAGACTAGCCTCAGCTTGCCCAACAATACAACCTCTTTGAAAATCTGACAGTTCTGCTGAATTTTTTATATATATACTCTTACTCTCTTTTACTCTTTTACTTGTTTCAGTCTTTTGACTGTGGCCATGCTGGAGCACCGCCTTTAGTCGAGCAAATCGACCCCAGGACTTATTCTTTGGAAGCCTAGTACTTATTCTATCGGTCTTTTTTGCCGAACCGCTAAGTTACGGGGACATAAACAGACCAGCATCGGTTGTCAAGCGATGTTGGGGGGACAAACACAGACATACAAACACACACACATACATATATACGACAGGCTTCTTT
>NC_069003.1:9924619-9929790 GCF_001194135.2 Octopus bimaculoides
AAGATCATCTTATTGTTAGTAATTCCGTTCTTCAGAGATGCATTAAGAACCCTTTATATACCTATATATTATTAAAGTTTTTGAAATATTAAAATTAAAAATACTAAAAATTAGAAATAATAATATATACTGTCCTTCTTATATATATATATATATATCCAGAAGCACAGTGCCCACACAAGTAATCTCCAGGAGTGCCTTTGGATTTGATTATCCCCTAGTTGCTTAGATACTTCAGACTACCCCTTGAATGTTTAAGCAATCCTATCATATATATATATATATATATATTATATTGGGGTGAGAAGCCAGTTTATGGGGTTACCCTTGGTTTCTCACTCACAAGGGGTTTAGCCTTATGGCATATCTTCAGACCCCAAACACTGCTGGCCTGAGACCTCTTTAAAATACGGAGGGGGAAAAGACCCTTAAAAACGAGTGTTTGGGGTCTGGTGATACACCGTAAGGATAAACCCCTTATCAGCGAGAAACCCAGGGTAACCCCATAAATTGGCCTACCCCACTATGATATTAACTGCTCTACTTCTTAGTGTGCTTCTCCTCTGGATTTATGTATTTCTACAAACAATCCTATATATATATATATATATATATATATACACACACACACACACACAGACATAGGCATATGAAATAACAAAATGTGCTGACAGTCATCCAGTCACATTGTTGCTGTTCGCATAAAGGAATTAACAAACAAACCCTTTAGCTAAATAAGCCCTTTGAAATTTTAGAACATATGAATATTCTACAATATATATTCTAAACGTAACAATTTTCCAGAACCTTCAAATGTTCACTCAATGCCCACATGCATGTGTTTGTATATCTACTATAAACAGATTAGCATATAATTACATCTACGTATATATGTATACTTATATATATGAGTATATATATATACACACATATATATATATATATATACACACACACACACACACAGACATATCATATATATACATCCTCCTTGTGTGGCATGATGCAGAGTCCTGTTACCAGGTATCAGGTGTTTTGGCAGCCATCCTCTTGACCCAGGACAGCACTACCTCCTCCAGGAACTTGATGTAGGTTTCCGTGTTGAGTCCGAGGTCGAGTGGGACGGTGAATGGAGGCAAAATATTGCCATCACTAGTAATCACTTCAAACACCATGATGTTAACTGGATGTTTGATTTTTATCACTCTCAGCACATGTTTTGGGGACACAGCAAGTCAACGGTTGTTCTGTGTGTTCACCATCTGTTCATATTAGAGCATCTGGTGCAAATGCCAAGCAGTACAGCATGTCGTTTCCAGATTTCTGGCAGAATTAATTGTGTCATGGGGCTGTTTTACTCACAGACAGTGCCCAACTGACCCAGCATACTGTGTAGTCGACAAAATCAAAAACAAACTATGCATGCACAAAATTAAAAATATAAAATGGTGACAATTTACCCATCGCACCCTGTATATATATGTATGTACGTATAGTTCAAATAAATATGTACATATATATATATATATATATATATATACAGTTCAAATAAAAACAACTTCCAATACCAAACTTGAAAAAAATACTTTAAAAAATTAGGGACAGAAATTACATAATTAAAAATGAAGTAAACGGAGCAGATGGGAAGATAAACAAAACATCATTTGTCGTGAATTTAAAAAAACTGTACAAAGAAGAAAAAAAATTCAGACATGGAAATTTCTAAACGAAACTTGTCACATATTAGAGTGTTAAGTGGGGGGGGGTCTTTATTTTCTGTTTTTTATAAATATACCCAGATAAAGTAAAGGGTAAAGACTTCCTTCAGTCATGAATGACCATGGGATTGCACCTAGAAGGTTGCCCTCCGAGGCACAAGTCCAGGCAAGGTTTTTTACGGAAGACCAACAAGCTTGGGGAACAAGGCTGGTCAATTATATCAACCCCAGTGCTCAACTGGTACTTATTTTATCAACCCCAAATGAATGAAAAACAATGTCAACCTTGGCGGAATTTGACCATGGGATTGCACCTAGAAAGTTACCCTCCTAGGCACAAGTCTGGGCAAGGATGTTTATGGAAGACCAGCAGTCGCCCATGCATACCAGCCTCACTTCTCCATGCCACTGATGTTATCCAAGGGAAAGGCAAAGGCTGATATGGCTTGGCACCAGTGATGTTGCAACTCATTTCTACAGCTGAGTGAACTGGAGCAACGTGAAATGAAGGCCTACAGTTTCTGGGGAGAGTGTAAGTTGATTACATCAACCCCAGTGTTCAACTGGTACTTAATTTATCAACCCCCAAATGGATGAAAAACAAAGTCAACCTTGGCGGAATTTGGACTCAGAACACAAAGATACAGTAGCCTGGTGCAGTCTTCTGCCTAGCCATCTTCTATCAAACTGTCCACCCCATGCATACATGGAAGGCAGACATTAAATAATTATGATGATGATAATATTAATTTTATAAATTTTTTAAAGTATATTTTAGTTTTTAATTTCTAATGTTTAAAATCACCTCAAATTGTAGGAACTGGTGGGATTGGGGTGATTCTAATAGAAATTTAACCCTTTAGTGTTCAGATTACTCTGTTAAATGTAATAATTTTTCACTCAAATCGTTTTTAATTAATCATGCATTATCTTATAACTTTGAGGTTTCAATGATGTGATTGTTTATTTTTAAAATGTCAATGTAGGTTAAGTATGAGAGGCTAGATATCGCCCATTTGAATATAAAACATGTAGAATATATTGGCCAGATATGGCCGGTTTAAACACTAAAGGGTTAAGCTTAATTGGAAGCTAAAATTTCTATTGAAATAAATGAGGGCAGTGAGAGACTGAAATTAACAATAATAAAAGAGAGGTACTTGTTATAAAATTTAATTTTCCAGAAAAAAGAAGGAAATTTGGTTGTCACTTGAATTAAAATTTCAGTACATTTATTGAATTTTTAGAGTAAATACCAGGTAAAATCAAATTTTTGTGTCACTTTTCAAAACTTTACCAATTCATTTTTAATTCTTTTTATTCTTTTGTTGGTTTCAGTAGGAGGCTGTGGCACCATCTCTTAAAAGTTTTTATTCATTTTTATTTTATTTTTGTTCCACTCCCAATTTCAATTTACATAAACAAAATGAAAGAAAAAAATAAAGAAATCTCAGTTTATCATTGTGGAATTTTCAAAAACAAAAAAAAAATTCAAGATTTTTCAAGAAAATTTTTTTTAAATAATTAGAAGAAAATTTCTCTAAAACGATGAGAAGAAATGAATGAAAGTGGAAATTAACAGTTAAAGACATCAGAATTCCAGAAAATTCTTCAAATTGGAATATATTCTCAATAGAATAGTAAATATAAACTGCAATAGAATCTGGCTTTGATTGGGAGATTTTTTGTGAAAATAATGAAGGAAGTATTTTGAGATTTTCAGAACTAAAAAAAGGGTAGAGAACAGTTTTGATGAATTTGATAAGTTCAAATTAATATTAGGATTGAAAAATCCAATGCTTTAGAGCCCTTATCCATTTTCATTTTTCTCATTTTTTTTTTATTTTTGAAGACAAAAATACTTTTTTTTAAATCAAAAAAATATTTTTCATCTAAAATGAAATAAATAAAACTCAAATAGAATTTAAAAAATAAGACAAATGAAAAAAATAAACTGTTTAATTGATATCCCTCAGGTTATGTCATGCTGAAATTTTCTAAAAAGAACAAAATAGTGCTATACATGATTGCCACTGATAAAAATATTTTCAGAACTTCATAATATGTAACAAAAACGAAATTAGACATGGTTCTTGGTTCAGCCCCACTGCATGGAACTTTGGGCAAGTGTCTTCTACTATAGCCTCAGGCCAACCAAAGCCTTATGAGTGGATTTGGTATATAGAAACTGAAAGAAGCCCATTGTATGTATATATATATATATATTTATATTTATGTGTGTCTGTGTTTGTCTCCCCATCATCGCTTGACAACCAGCGTTGGTGTGTTTATGTCACCGTAACTTAGTGGTTCGACAAAAGATACTGATAGAATAAGTACCAAGCTTAAAGAGAAAGTCCTGGAGTTGATTTGTTTGATTAAAATCCCTTAAGGTGGTGCTCCAGCATGGCCACAGTCACATGACGGAAACAAGTAAAAGAATATAAGAATATTCTTTGCATTTTTAAACTTTATTCCTTAAATTTCAATATCAAACATGTTGAAATGATTTTCTCTCATCTTAACTGAACTATGAGCCATCGTGTGTTTACAAAAAATTAAATTAAATCAGAAATTCAAATACTATATTTTCCAGCATACAAGTCAACATAGTATGTAATATAAACATGTACAAACATCGCCAATATCATTCCAAATCCTGCAGCATTGCACATGGAATTTTTAGTTGTTCAAAGACATCTTGGTGTATAAGATTATCTACCTTTTGTGACTAGAGATTTTAGTCTGAAAAATTCAACTTGTTTGCTGGAAAATGTAGTAAAATGATATGAAATTTTAAAAACAGATGCTCCTTGCAGAAGGAGCACAAGAGCCACAAAACATTAGATATTTCAGTCCTCACGGCAATTAGACTCATCAAATTTACCAATGAACAAATTATTACAGAAATAAACCATTACTTTCCTCAAATTTGAGAATTTTATCCAAACAAAAAATAAAAATAATACAAAAGACAAGGCACATAGGGAATTTGAAGTTAATATGTTTAAGAATTTAAGTTACGGCTGGTTAAGTTCATTTGATACCCATGCTATCTACTTAATGACCAGCAAATCTTTGGCTGTGTCCTGCATAAACATATTGAACTCTTAATAGCCCAGTCTGCCTGGGTGTAAATAGGTTCCATGAAGAATACAATTCTCAGCTGTAGGCAGAATGAAAGGTCATTGTATAAACTGTGTATGTATGTGTGTGCGTGTGTGTGTATATATATATATATATATAAATAATACATTTCTAAATCTCTCAGAGATTTATGCAGTAGTGATGCGATAAAGTAGTTGTATGCTGTCAACTTAATGTGACACAGGAAATGTGTCAAGGCCGACAGGAAGCGGTGCTGCTTCCTAGGGCTAAATAGCAGTAGTATTATTCCCTTCATGGGACTGTCACATTAAGTTGACAGCATACAACTACTTTGTGTATATATAT
>NC_069003.1:9929905-9933134 GCF_001194135.2 Octopus bimaculoides
AGGGGTGGATGTTACTGTTGCTTTTAGCCCCAGGAGGACATCTCCTCCAGCTGGCTTATCGACACACTACAGTAACATCCACCCCTAGGGGTCAGCCACTCTTAAGTGGCAATATACTTCACTTTATCGTGCAGTATATTGCCACTATATATATATATATATATATATAAGAATTAAGATATAAACTCAAATTAGGCAGTCATACTCATACAGTTATAACTTCAACTTATAATGCGTATACCTATATCAATACATAGACACATATTTTTTTAAATATTTATAAAATATAACTATATATATAAATATACATAAAAATAAAATATATATATATATATATATTTTATAAATATTTTTTTAACTATTCATATGTATCGATATGTATTATATATGTATACACATTTTAAGTCAAATTTATAATTGTATGAGTATGATTGCCTAATTTGAGAATGTATATTAATTCTTATCTTTTGTCTTGGATTTGACCAGAGCACTTCTTAAACTGTTCTATATATTTCGCAAGAAAGAACAATAATATTATATACATACAGAAGATCAAGTGTTTAGATAGCCTAAACTAATAGGTATGCAGTCCGAGTGCCACATTATCTTGGCAAATTATCTTTATTCTAGAGTACTGTTACTGAATATATCTCGTTGAGATATTAACAAAGGGAAATTTTCTATTTTATCAGATCAGTGACAGTGTGTCACTTTGAAAACTATATATTACAAACAAGAATTTAGCAACGCCACCTCTAGCCAAAGTTATTCTATCCTGATGAACGGAAATAATTCAGAAATTGCGATACACAGATATTGTTTTGTGCTGAGTGGGGATGCTAAACTCCCATGTTCGAAAATATAAGGACACAGATAGTGTGTCATATAGCCAGCAAGAGACGATGTTTCCTGGGGTTAAATAGCAGTAACATTCAACTGCCACATTATGTTGGCAAATAATCTTTACTCTAGAGTATTGTTACTGAACGTCTCTCATTGAGAGATTTACAAATAGTAATTTTCTATTTTAGCTCTGAGACACTATTATTTTTATTTTTTATTTTTATTTATTTCGCTTCAATATTAAGCTAATTTAAATGCAACTGATAAACTTGTCCTGCCTGGATTACACAAACAACATTATACATGTATATGTGTGTAGGTATATATAAATATATATATATATATATATAATGTGTGTGTGTGTTTAATGTATATATTCATACCAAAAAGTCAGGCATTAATTGAAAGACCACTTAAGATATTAAGTAGAGTATAACATTTATTTTTAAAAACAAAATGTTGAGAAAGGCTTCAAAGTTTTGCCAAGGATCAGCTTCCTCAGACTGTAAGTATGTCTATGTGTCCATGTGTTTATATGTGTGAATAAAAAAAAATAATATATATATATATATTTACACACACACAAATACATATATATAAATATGCACACACACGTGTGTATGTATATGCATATATACATATACACACACACTTTACATATATATTTTATCATCAAAGAATGTATATATGCATTTTAATACTCGAACTGTTTTTTAACATTTTTTATTATTCTCAAAGACTTTTGATAATCTTTTTCTAAAAAAGTGAAACTGGTTAAGTAAATAAATATTTTTAAAAAATAAGTGCATTTTCGAACCTTCTTTCATATATATTTCCACTCGTACGGTATTCCACAACTTTACTTTATTATATATATATATATATATATATATATATATATATGAATGTGTATATATATGTCTATATTATATTTCTTTTATCTTTTACTTGTTTCAGTTATTTGACCCTGGCCATGCTGAAACACCACCTTAAACTCACGGGATTGATGCCAGATGCATCAAAACAATTGTAGTGATTAATAAAAATTCTCGTATCTTCCATCTCTCATTAACCGAAGAAAAAAATATATATAATATACATGAATACACATACACACATATGTATGTATATAAGTGCATATATACCTGTGTGTATGCATATACATACATAGGTAAAAAGTAAAAGTGGAAACAGTACGGAAATTGTTTTAAAGATTCTTTTTACTTTTTTTTTTTTCTTTAATCGGACAGAATAAGTATTTTATATTTGTTACATTGACTTTTATAAAATAATTCTAAACATCTCAACTATATATATATATATATATATATATTAACAGAGTATATAGGTGATACAGACACTCCCCATACACACATGCACTTACAAAAGACACAGACACATTGAAAGACACGCATGCGTAGACACATACAATAGGAATACAAAATACAAAATGGCTGATATTTAGCAAGGTGAGACACACATAAGAAGGAAGGAAACAAAGGACCACTGATGAGGTCACAGAAGTGTGACGAAAGAACTCTGGCCGAAATAAGATTAAGATTAATGTAATATAAAGCTGAAGCAAATTAACACCAAATATACAGTGCGTGTGTTTTTATTGGCTAAACTGGCAATATGACCATCCCCAAGTACAACAACATATATATATATGTATATATATATATATATATATATAACTAATTTAGAGACGAACCACCACTCTACAACTCAGAACCGTCCAAATCCATGCTGAGTTGTAGAGTGGTGGTTCGTCTTTTAATTAGTTATATACATATATATTATATATTAGGAAACCTGGTGTAATATACCGATTTTTGCCTGTAAGGTTGGAATAAATTTTTATTCCCTAATATTATTACTATATATATATATATATACACACACATACACACACTCTCTCTCTCTCACACACACACACAAACAGGCTTCATAATTCTGATTCGCCATACCAGGACAAATAACTGGTCATTAGAACGTAACATAATTATAATCACTAGTCTTCATAAGCACTAACTATGAGTCAGTGCAATATCATTGCACCCTGTCAACCAGGCTCACATATAGACAGCAACAGAATTTCAATAATACATATTTATTATGTGTATATATATATATATATATATATATATATATAAATTCAGAATAGGATAAAAATCTTTTACAAGAATTTTATCAGGAAGCTAATGTGTAAAAAATTCATAAGGGAAATTTCTATACCCAAGAATATAATTATTCGTTTATATTTATATAAGGGCATTACTACAGAATAATGCCACACAACAAACTTCCCAAATAAACACATTTTAGTATTGAATGCAAGGAAAAGCAACCATCAAAAGAAACCAACTTTTTTTAAAGAGATGTA
>NC_069003.1:9933486-9936417 GCF_001194135.2 Octopus bimaculoides
ATATATATATATATATATATATATATATATATATATATATAGGTTCAAGTGGGATATGCTCTACTTGACTGAGAAATCCTACATGTTTACTACATGACATGAATTATGTAGAGAAGCACCTAACAAGCATACAGATTAAGAAATTCACTATTTGTTCAGAAAGGAAGTGTGTGTGTGTGTGTGTGTGTGTAAAATAAAGAAAGAAATACACAAGTATAAACTATAACTATATAAAACCATAAATATTTCTCTATATATTTCCTGAATAGAACAGACTGAGTGGAAAATACATAGAGTGCTTGATACATTGAGGGGTCTTCATTTTCTGTCTGTCTGTCTCTGTCTTTCTTTTAGTCTTTCTTTCGTTCTCTTCTTCTTTCCCTTGTCATGCCATCTTATTATCATATCAAAGCTGATTGCTAAACAGCAAAAAGGTGGAGGTGAGGCATTTTCTTGATATAACAACAGGAATTATTTTGGTCTTTGGCTCTGAGACCCATTTTGAGTTTCCATCTCTCGTTTCTGGATGGCTTAAAGGATGAACACAACCATTTCATTAATTGACATGCTTGTCTGTTTTCTCTGTCCGTCCCAGCAGGGAATACTAACTGAGAGTAAGTCTTTTCACACCACATTCACAACAATATTTGGCTGTACTTATGGGGTATTCACTGTCGCAATGGTGACACATGAATCGACTGTTGTTCATATTGGAAGAGTTGCTGTTGTTGCTGGAATCGGAGGCCTTGTTCAGTAAGTATCGATTGGTTACAGTTCTGAAAGACAAGCAAGATAAAGATGGCTTTATTAGCTGGATTTTTAGACATTCTAAATAGCAACAAGATCCCAGCATGAAGATAATGACCCTGCTACCGTCGGTGACTATAGTCTTGTGGGTTGCATGATGGCCTCACAAGTGCTGATAGTATGCAAAAAAAAAAAAAAAAAAAACCCAGCCAGTACACATAAAGTGGTTGGCATTAGGAAGGACATCCAGCCATAGAAACCAAGCCAAAGCAAACACTGGAGCATGATGTAGTCCTTGAACCCAGCAGACCCTGTCAAACCAGTACGGGACCCAGTAGACCTTGTCAAACCAGTACGGGACCCATACTATCAGAGAACATAGATATTAGATGATGGTGATTATGTTGATGATGATGACAATGACAACAAGGATATGATACAGTAAATGAGTACGTGTTGTTTTTTAGCCCCTACACACACACACACACACACACATATATATATGATATTTATTTCTCGCTGGATGGAGTACTTTTTTGTTGATCTAACTTTAACAGAACAGTGTATATGTGTGTGTGTGTGTGTGTGTGCGATATTTATTTCTCGCTGGACGGATTTCCTTGGGGCTGGCCAGACTGGAGCAATCTCGAGTATAACCAGCCGAAATTGCAAAGATAATCTGGAACTCGACTGAGGAAAGAAAACTCTGAATGACTCCTCCTTGTTTTCTTTGTATCATCTATCTAGATGTTTTGTAGTCCCTTTTTTGTATCACCTAACTGTCTGGATGTTTTGCGTTCTTGTCCCGTTTTGTATATTATATATATACATATATATATATAATCTGTCACACACACACATATATAATGTACTATACATTAGGAGGAAAATAAATTTTGTTTAGTGTAGCTTTGTATGTGTGTGTGTGTGTGTGTGTGTGTGTGTGTGTGTGAGTGTGTGTGTGTGAGTGTGTGTATATATACATCTAAATGTACACATAAACACACAGATTGATATGAAGCTATGCTAAACAAAACTTATCTTCCTTTTCATGTAT
Organism: Octopus bimaculoides; assembly: GCF_001194135.2. Lineage (NCBI taxonomy): Eukaryota > Metazoa > Mollusca > Cephalopoda > Octopoda > Octopodidae > Octopus > Octopus bimaculoides. The sequence continues at coordinate 9,935,291 of NC_069003.1, forward strand.
AGCACAAAGTTAGAAGTGTATATTGTTATACTTTTACATCCACATTTTATGTGTTGGCATGGGTTAGACAAGAGGCAGTGTTTTATAGTCAGATGTCCTTCCTGTCACCAATGCTTTAGCAACATGCAAATATACAGTACGTATTAAAAGAAAATAAGCCTTTCTAATTTTGGCACGATGCCTGCAATTTAAGGGGAGGAGCTTAGTCGATTACATCGATGCCGAAAGACGAAAGGCAATATCGACCTCGGTGGAATTTGAACTCAGAATGTAAACCCAGAAAAAATGTCGCTAAGCATTGGGCCAGGCGTGCTAACGATTCTGCCGTCTTATTTAAAGAAAATAATGTACAGAAGACGCTTGGTATATTCATGGGAGATAACCGAAGTATATCCCTATGAGTTGCCTCCCCATTATAATAAAGTTGTAAACATGATAGGAATTAATCATGTCATCAATTCACCGGGTTTTTTGTTTTAGTAATTTTTTTTCCAATAAAATTGTTATCAACTATTAATGGTGAGATACTATGGATATATTCTCTCGGTAAACTTTTCTCAGGGTGAACTTTCTTCACGGTGAACTGATGGCGGAGAACTTACATGTTATCAGAATTAATACCATTCTAGATGACATCTTATGAAATATGACATTAAACAGTAACAAAACATTTTACCATCTTCTACTTGTCTCTCTGTATATATGTATGTGGTTGTGTGTGTGCATGTGTACAATTTTCCGTGACAGTTTAAAACTACATTTCACAAGTTCAATTCTTGCAGGGGCCATCTTTCGGTACTAGATCCCATAACTTCCGGTCGTTGTGCGCATGCATACTGCTTACATCCACGTGTGTTTATTTACTTTTCTGAATAACATCGGCGATTTCCGTAAAAATTTTTTTTTTTTTTTACATATGGGTTGGAGGGAGAGGAAGTCTTTTGAAGTCGGCGTAAAAGTGAAAGAGATAGAGAGAGCGCGATTTGATCAGGAGAAATCTTTTGAAGTTGGCATGTGTGTGTGTGTGAGTGTGTCTCCAACACCATATGTAAAAAAATAAATATTTTTTACGGAAATCGCCGATGTTATTCAGAAAAGTAAATAAACACACGTATACGATAATGTAA
>NC_069003.1:9936430-9938767 GCF_001194135.2 Octopus bimaculoides
TCAGTATGCGTGCGCACAACGACCGGAAGTTAAGGGATCTAGTACTGAAAGATCGCCCTTGCCGGACCAAACAACAAAAGCTTATTACCTGTTAAGAGAATTCGGTAATGCCCTCTGCCCAGGAGCTGATCTCCCCATTGACAGGCCACCCACTCCACCCACGACCTTTATACATCCGTTTCCAGCTTTGGCATCACGTTTGGCATCTGTATAATTTTTACCAGTTCGTCCTGTTCTTAAAGCTGGCCCTGTTGCCGCATAGTTAACTCCGTTGTTATCCAACTCATCAGTTCTCTATGAAAAGCATTAACAAAAGACAGACACAAAAACAAACTTGAAGGAATGGAATAAAGGTGTAGTGGTTACAAATAAGAACAGTAGTGAATTATATATGAGGGGTGCTGACGAGTTCCTGAGTATAAGGGTATCACGAAAGCCCGTTTGGAGACCCAACCTTGCCGAGTTCTTTTACAGGGCTTAGAAAAACTGAAGGACTGCTGCAATAAGTGTGTGAATCTGAGAGAGGAATATGTTGTATAAAATCATAATTAACTGATCCTCCTGTATTTTCTTTTACCAAAAGTCAGGAACTTTGCAGCACCGTCTCATATATATGCAGTGTCTCACCAAAAAGGAGAATTATAATTGGCACTAAATGTGATTAGGGTGTGTGTGTGTGTGTGTGTGTGCATGTATACACACACACTCACACACTTTTTAGTATTGTTAAAGACGGTTATTTTATCATTACTGGAAGTTTTGCACCAAAAAGACATTCAGCAGTTGATGATGATGATGGTAGATAATAATACAATGGTGATGATAATAATGCTGATAATGACTACAAATGTTTTATAACCAATTAACAGCTTTTAATTGAAGTAAAAAAAAAGCTTGAAGTATCAGAGGCCAAAGAATTTACGTATTTTTCTTTTACCTGTTGCATAATTTTCCCATTGTAATCATTAGACGGTGCTGATGGCATACGAGATGTGAAACCTGGACGACGTAATCCGGAACGCTCTAAATAGAAAGAACAGACATACTTTAAGGAGGTAAGTATTATAAGAAATATATAAGATCATGGAAGAGGAGACGTTTATTGATTTGAATAAATGAACTTAGAAGATTGGTGATGACATTTCAAGAAAACTCATTCCTTCAATTCATCAAACTGACAAGAGATGTCAAAATGAAGTATTTCTCACTGATACATAGGTAGCATGAACTTGATCCTAAGACATATATATATATAAGGTAGCAAGGCAGTGACCTGGCAGAGTCATTAGCACAACTTGTAAAAATGGTTAGTGGCATTTAGTCCATCTTCACATTCTGAGTTCAAATTTTGCTGAGGTCAACTTTGCCTTTCATCCTTTTGAGGTTGATAAAATAAGTACCAGTTGAGTATTGGGTCGATGTAACTGACTATTCCCTTCCCACCAAATTCTATAGTAGAATTCTCTTCCCACCAAATTCTATATGCCTATAGTAGAAAGGATTATTATTATTATTATTATTTCATTTACACACAATAGACTAAACTGTTCGAAAATATTTTCCTAACATTGCCCCACAATAAGTAACCTTCGATACCAAGAACCTTCCAAAGTATTTTAGCTATCCCTAATAATACTGTTTTCTAGAGTTGCAATCAACTAGTTTTTTATGTTTATTTCGTCCTTCTCCTCCTCCCTGCCACCACCACCACCACCACCACCATCTTTATTAATCAATAACTACTATTTGCTTGTTTCTTCTTCTCTCTGCATAATTCTGATTAGCTTTTTTTTTTAATGCTCACTTCATCAAATATGCTAAACTAATGTCTGCCTTCCATGCTGGCATGGGTTGGATGGTTTGAGAGAAGCTGTGGCTTTTTGTTTGTTGTTTTTTTTTTCCATAAGGATAACATCTCTGAAGTATTAAAATGCTTCAAAACTCAGTTAATTCAATGGAAGGTAATTTTAAAAGCATATTTACATAGTTGAAAGGAAAACGTGTGTTACCTTGTTGTGATTTAGAATTAATTAGTTTTGCCGAAGAATTAATCGTAGCGGAGGAATTTGATTTGAAATTAAGCACCGAAGAGTCAAACCTAGACTTCGCTTTACCGATTTCATGCTGAAATTAAAGAGAAAAAAAGCATGTCATCAAATTCTATTACAACAGTGAATAGGTGCTGGTGTGAGGTTAAGAAGTTTGCTTCCCAACCATGTGGTCTTGAGTTCAGTCCCACTATGTGGCACCTTGTGCAAAGACAGAAGCTGAAAAGAAAAGCTCTCTCTCTCTCTCTCTCTCTCTCTCTCTCTCTCTCTCTCTCTCTCTCTCTCTCTC
>NC_069003.1:9938777-9944872 GCF_001194135.2 Octopus bimaculoides
CCTCCTCCCGTCTCAAAGATTCCTTGTCTTGCAAGTTACTTGGTGACCCTGACAGTGCTGGTGTCACATAAAAAGCATCCAGTCCACACTGTAAAATGGTTGGCATTTGGAAGGATATCCAGCTGTAAAAACCATGCCAAAACTAACCTTGCTTGTGCTGGTGCCACATAAAAAGCACTCCTTCTACTCTGTGGGGTGGTCAATGTTAGGAAGTGCATCCAGCCATAAAAACCATGCCAATGCAGACACAGAAGTCTGGTGCAGTCATCTGGGTTCTCATTCCTAAGGTATTTTTCAATGTTGTTGTTTATTATTATTATTATTATCATTATTATTATTGTTCAGGTCACTGCTTGGAATCGAACTCAGAATCTTGGGGTTAGTAGCCTGCGCTCTTAACCACTACGCCATATGCCCACCGGCATATGGCGTAGTGGTTAACAACAATCAAGATGAGGACAAATATCTGTTGAATGTAAATAATGCAAATAAATACCAGTTGAGCACTGGGGTCGAGGCGGTTGATTCTTCCCTCCACCAAACTTTTACGGTGTTGTGCCTATGCCTTTACAATGTAGGTTCAAACCCTACTGAAATCACGTTCTGAATGTCCTGTTCATTTTATCATCACAACCCACCACCCCTTCTGGAATGGGAGGCGGGTGTCAATAAAATAAGAAAGAAAGAGATCAATATGAATCTTACTAATGAACCAAGAAGCAATACTTATTGAATACATACTAAAAAAAGAAGAAAAGAAAACATCATTGATTGGCTGCTTCTAACCTAACACAAGGACACCACCGACATCTACAAGCCAATGAGAGAGAGTCTCCATGCGGTCACTCGATGTGCTAGAAATAGCAGCCAAATCTTCCTAAAAATCTCATGCTGCCTTCTTAAAAATAAGATAAGCAAATCAGACAATGAAACCCAAGATACCATACATACATACATACAAAAGGTGGATGGTCATGGCTGGAAAGCCTTTGATTATAGCTCTTCCCAATCAGGACCGACCTGGGACGAAACAACAATAACTACAACAGCGATGCCTTCTAGCTCTGGCTGGGAGATGTTGTTAATATTTTAATGCAACACTACTACTTACTTCCTTCCTTACAGGAGAATGTCTTTATTATTTGCAAACAACAAACTGGAATTACCGGACACTTGTTTTATTTTTGTCTCTGATCACTGTTTTATTGTTTATTGGCTCAGAGATCAATATTCATTTGCAAATACGATATGAAATTATAATTAATGCAGGTCACCTTAACAAGCATTAAACAAAGCCACTCCCTACTAGCAGAGATATTTTCCATGTAAACCATAAAGGAATCGATATTTTCATATTTTTTCTCTCGTGGACATTTAATTAGCTGAATCATTAGTGCACTGCAGAAAGTCTATGACCAGGTGGTTAGGGTGTTATACTCATAATTATAAGATCGTGGTTTCAATTCCCAGGCTAGGTAGTGAATTGTGTTCTTGAGCAAAACACTTCATTTCACACTGTCCCCAGTCCACTCAGCTGTAAATGGTTAACCTTACAACAGGTAGGTGTGTGCGTGGTAAGAAGCTTGCTTTCCAATCAATCACATGGATCGGGGTTCACTCCTACTGCGTGACACCTTGGGAAAGTGTCTTCTACTTTAGTCTCAGGCTGATGACCAAAGCCTTGTGAGTGGATCTGGTAGACGGAAACTGAAAGAAGCCCATCATTTATGTGTGCGTGTGTATGTGTGTGTGTGTGTGTGTCCATGTTTGCCCATCCCCAAAACTGCTTGACAATGGGTGTTGGAGTGTTTATGTCCCTGTAACTTAGCAGTTCAGCAAAAGAGACCAATAGAACAAGCACCAAAAACAAAAATAAGTACTAGGGTTGATGCCTTCAACTAAGGCAGTGCCCCAGGATGACTGCAGTCTAATGTCTGAAACAAGTAAAAGATAGAAGATAAAGAGTGAGATGGTGACTCAGAGAACCACCCAAATGGAGATTTTGTGAGCCACATTTTGTATTCAGTGATTGACAGAAAGGATGAATCATACAACCAGTACCGTGAATATCAATTGGTTGGGATTGGTTGTTCAACTATGTCAAAGGTCAAGAACAACAACAACAACAATCTTCACCTGTTTCCAAGCAATGAGTAACCCCTGCAACAGACCAGCATCCCATTCAGGGGCAGTTTTGTGATCTTGAGTCATATTTTAGGAGTCTGCACTATTTACTGTTATAATTTTTTTTTTTTTTTTAGTTCTGAAAATATGATATGATTGGAGGAAAATTTGGCTGTTGCTTCTAGCAGGTCAAGCAACCATATTGATAGATACTTCCTTCTTAATTTAAAATCCAGTTGCTGTCTCAGCCTCATGGGCATAGAGTGGCCTGATATTTGAAACCTTTAACACTTAAACCAGCCATATCCAGCCAAAACATTCCATCTGTTTTATGTTTGAGGCCAGATCCAACCTCTCACACCTACCCTACAATGTCATTCTAAAAATATACAACTACATCATTGAAATTTTGAAGCTATGAGATAATGCATGACTAATTTAAAACAATAAGGCGGTGAGCTGGCAGAAACGTCAGCACGCCAGGCGAAATGCTTAGCGGTATTTTGTCTGAGTCCAAATTCTGCTGAGGTCGACTTTGCTTTTCATCCTTTCAGGGTCGATTAAATAAGTACCAGTTACACACTGGGGTCGATATAATCGACTTAATCCGTTAATTTAATGAGCAGGCTGTTCCATTGATAGGATCAACTGGAACCCTCATCATCATAACTGACAGAGTGCCATGATATATATATATATATATATATATCATTGCTATTATGCAAAAGTCCAAAATGTTGCTTTTTTCAGAAAACAAAAAAATAGTTTCACCGTTCCATTTCTTTTTACATTAGCAGTTTCAGCTTAATAATATTTTGTTGTTTGCATAAAACTGTAATGCATGTATGATATTTTCAGTCAGAAATATTTTGGCAAAACTGTTATATGTGGGACATACTACACTTTTGAGAAATGCTAAGCCGTTGTACTACACTTTGACAATTTTCATATCTTGGCATCTGAAGAAGCTGGAGATATGATAGTTTGACCAAAAGAACCGGTAATTGTAAGCAAAATTAAATATTGAAAAGAAAATGCATTTGGCCAAAATTTTGACATACGACAGTTTGATATAATAGCCACGATATATGTATACACACACGCATATGAGAAGCAGACCATGAGATATAACTTGTGAAGTGGCTGGTGTTAGGAAGGGCATCTAGCTATAGAAACCAAGCCAAAGCAGACATTAGAGATCCATCAGTTCCTATCAAACCATCCAACCCATGCCAGCAGGGAACACAGACATTAAATATTGATAATGATGGTGATGGTGATGGTGATAATACATCTTGACAGTGCATTGAGCTACATGAAACCATCATTGATTATTATTTTGTTTTCTTACCTGTGATTTAACTTTGTTCTTGGGAGCAGGTTTAGATTTTATTCTTTGGTGTTGTTCCCTGCAGAAATTGATGTGTCTTTCGGCAGCAGCCTTGTTGAACCTTCTCTCGCAATATTCACACTGGATATAATCTAGAGGCAAATAAAAGTAAACTCATTTCACATCTTTCGTCTTTTTCATTTCCTTGGTTCTTAAAATCTATTCATTCAAACTGACTCCATTATAGAAATTTGGAAGAGGCTGTAATAATCCCTGAAAGCCAAGTCACTCTGCCTCTCCCATAGTAATGAATATTACACCGTTGTTTTAAAAACCAACCCCCCAATCAAATATATATATGTATGTAGAGAGAGAGAGAGACAGACAGACAGACAGACAGATACACACACGCACACCTGTATATAAGAATTCAAATTTCAATATCATCTTACCTGCATTAACTAATGGAGGTGGAGGAGGTGGAAGAGGCTTTCCCTCAGCCAAAGCCTGGGTCACCTTCTTTGCATTGCGGATGGAATTTATAAAGTCTTCATGTTTGGCTCTCCAGTTTGACTTAGGTATCGGAATTTCCTGACAAAGAAAGAAAAGATGTTTTTCTTTTCCCATCAAAGTTTTAGATGTTTTTACAGTGGTTTCTCCACAGGGATAGTGGCCATGCTGGAGCATTATTTTTTGTAATTTATTAGTCAATATATCAACCCTAGTAGTTTGTCTCGTATTTACCTTATTTTTATTCTCTTTTTGTTTATTTTCTCGTGTTCCTTTCTGTTGAAGAGCGTAGGCTCGAAACATAAAAGACTTTCTCACCTACCCGAGCATTAAACCAATACACCTGTTTGTTGTTTACACACCTGTCTTTGTCTTTTATTTTTTTTGTAAATTCCAACTATACATATATGCATACATACATGCATATAAATATATATATATAAATATATATACACACATATATGTGTAAATGTATATAAATAGCTTATTGGTAATTTTCAACCTTTGACCCAAACACTCAGCTGGTTTATTAAGTGTAGAAGAGGAAACAAGTAAAGGGGCCTGGGCCTAAAGGGACCTAATTGTAGAAGACAACAACAGCAACAACATATCTTTTGTCTTGTACTTGCTTCAGTCACCAGACTGTGGCCATGCTGGAACACCACCTTGAAGGGTTTTAGTCAAATAAATCTACTCTAGTAATTTTTCTGAAGTCTGATACTTATTCTAATGACTTCTTTTGCCAAAATCACTAAGTTACAGGGACATAAACAAACCAACACTGGTTGTCAAGTGGTGGTCAGAACAAATACACACACACACATAATGGTTTCCCACAGAGTTTCCATCTACCAAATTCACCCTCATGACATTGGTTGGTCCCAGGGCTATAGTAGCCCTGATGCTGCACAATGGGATTGAACCCAAAATCATGTGATTTCAAAATGAGCTCCTCAACCACACAACCATGCCTGCACCTACAACTGTTTCAGATTTGTAAAAGAATATTTAAGGTGCCAGTTTGGTTTTACTAAAAGATAATTATTTGATAAATTCAACAAGATGTTAACATTTCCGCTGATAATAACAAGGAACAGCTGTCAGCTGCCATTTATTTAGAAAGAATCTCTCAGAAATGTCTTAAAGAAAACCCATTTATAAGTTCCCCCTTATTTCTCTAATGTGTTCACCCTCCCCCTTGTTTTTCTCATCTTCTCCTTTTCTCTCTCGCTGTCTTTCAACAGATAACTATGAAGCGTTAGTGGGAAGGGAGGTAACTAATAGAACAGGGCAAGGTATGTTTTCTGGGGAGTATTATTTGAAAAGGGAATGGGGCCGTAGATAAATGGATTGGAGTAACACGAGTTAAATACATTTTCGCCCCTCCCCAACAAACTCTTATGTAATTTCATTTCCAGTGAAAGTAGTGGGAGTAGGAGGGAGTGAAGTGATTCACCCTTTCTTCCTATCTCGTTTCACCCTCACCACAGCAGTGCATGTGTATCATACAGCATTAATCAGTAGAAACATCTTTCTGCCTCACTGGAAAGGAAATGTAAGAAGAGGAGGAGAGAAATTTGACCCTTTTCATACCATCTTGCCTGAGACTTCCAGTACTGTGATCTCAAACTTCCTGTCTTAAAGAATTTATTTTTTGTGTGTGTGTGTGTGTATGTATACTCTTTTACCTGTTTCAGTCATTTGACTGCGACCATGCTGGAGCACCACCTTTAGTCGAATAAACCAACCTCAGAACTTATTTGTAAACCTAGTACTTATTCTATCGGTCTCTTTTGCCAAACTGCTAAGTTACAGGCATGTAAACACTACAACATCAGCAGCATCAGTTGTCAAGCAATGGTAAGGGGACAAACACACAAACACGTACATTATATATATATATATATATATATATGACAGGCTTCTTTCTTGTTTCCGTCTACCAAATCAACTCACAAGGCTTTGGTCAGCCTGAGGCTATAGTAGAAGGCACTCGCCCGAGGCGCCATGCAGTGGGACTGAACCTGGAACCATGTGGTTGGGAAGCAAGCTTCTTACCACACAGTCACTAAACATTAAAGCGTGTTGCCACAACAAATCTTGAGATTTTATAACTAGCTATATATATATA
>NC_069003.1:9944945-9947009 GCF_001194135.2 Octopus bimaculoides
TTTTCAAGAGAAGGGGTAAGTCAATTACACTGACCCCAGTGCTCTCAACTGGTACTTATTTTATCAAACCTGAAAGGATGAAAGGCTAAGTGAACCACAGCAGAATTTGACCTTAGAACATGAAGACAGACAAAATGCCACTAAGTATTTTGCACATTGTGGTAATGATTCTGCCAGTTCACTACCTTATATATATGTGTGTGTATGCACACACACACACACACACACACACACACACATATTGGCCAGACTTATATGAGTATATGCATATATACGTACATGTATGTACATACCTACATCTACATGTATATATAAATGTATATCTGGGTACAGGACGTTGCAAAAAAACGTGGACAAAATGATAAATAGAGTACAGAAAACACACAGGCCATTTCCATCATCAGCTGCTACCATTCTAAAACTAAGCATTTCGAAGATAAGATCCATGGATCAAGGTGTAGGAAGTTAGTGAGCTTCAAGCAGTCTGTAGAAGATATAAAAAACAACTTTCAGGAACAATAGTGGTTTATTGGTGCAGAAGGTTGTGAATTTTTCCCACATCAAAGTACAATAAGCTGAGAAAAACCACTTTGAAAGCCAGAATTGGCAATCACTACTCCAGCTTTAAGTTCCAAGCAAGATCTAACAGCAATTCTTTATCTTAGCTAATCCACAAACTTCTGCATGAATCAATTCCTTATAATTTGAAGTGATTCCTAGCCACCCACACTAAACTGTATACCAGCTTTAACAACAAGTGTGATCTCTGCATTGACAAAGTCTTCTCCATTATGCAATCCACAGATTGTTTAAATGAACGGAATAGTATAATTTTTACTTGTCACCACAAATTATGCAATACAAACTCAAAGTACAAGTAACAATTCCCCACCCCATCCAATGTCATTCCCTATCTCCCCTACCCCCAATTGATATTCCTCTACATATATTTTTACAACAAATAACATTTTAACCACCTTTATATTTCTCAATTTATTTTTTATTCTTATTTTTATATTTCCCATCTATTTTCTTTATCCTTTATATTTTATAAGTTTTCCTAACTTTTCTATCTCAACACACATCCCATCTGCACATAAGAAAATACAAGTGCCCATGCATGTATACACATCTATTAGATTCTACAGACGAACAACATATACGTGTGTGTGTGTGCTAATACGCACATATAATTTTAGATTTAAGCTACAACTATCTTCCACTTCCCTAGATTTTAAAACTAAACTACTACTACTACTACCAACTTGAAGAGCATAACTAAAGCTACTCTTTGACGGAAAATACATTATCTTCCACCTCCCTCTCCTTCCCTCCCCACCACCCTATTCATTTCAAATACCACTCCTATATCTTCATCTGTTTAAACGGCTTTATAGAATGCTACAATATGTTTACTTATCTATCCTTCAACAGACCCATGGATAACCCCAGGCTAAATTCATAACAGCATCTCTCCAGCCAACTTCAATATCAAACATTCTCTCCTCACCTGCCCCATTTACTTGCATTCTTCTTCTTCTTCTCCATAACAAACTTACCCACTGCCATATATACATATATATATATATATATATATATATTTCTTTTATTTTTACTTCTTCACAAATATGTTTTCATCTCGAACTGTGCTTTCTATGCATTTCAATCAAATCCTCAGCAAATTAACATGGGATCTCCTAACGACAATGTAAACTTCATTTAATCAAAGTATACCTGGCCTAAAGAGTAGCTTGCGGTCTACTACCCCTCATTTGGATAATTACTACTTCCAAGGTTCTGCTAGCTATGAAACATATGTAGTCTGGATTTTATCAACTCCATTCCCTAATTATTGAATATATAAATATATATATAATCCAAGAGAGTTAGGGGTTGAGGATTCAACCCACTAAGGGATAATATATATCCAATATACTGCTGGGAGGGTACACAATTATTGTTACACTAATCAACGGAATATAGTGTCTGCAAGTTGATGAGTACCTCATATTCCCTTTCATTTTCTTACTGCTAAATATATATATATATATATATATATATATA
>NC_069003.1:9947318-9952533 GCF_001194135.2 Octopus bimaculoides
ATATATATATATATATATAATTATATGTATTTCTTCTATCTTAATGAATAAAAATTCTTCGGATAGAATAAATGGGTGAATAGAAACCAATGTAGCAAAGAACACAAAATAACTGTGGTGTAGTTTCTGTTTTTAAGGCAGGAACTCCTTGAAATTTTGGGTATTTGAGTATATTTAAAAATTTAAGGAATAGAGAAAACGCATGTTATAATTGCATACTTTATTCCTACATATGTTTCAAAGGATTACAACCTATGTGATCCATAGGGATCTGTGATATTATATATATATAGGTGAAGATCCCTTTGATCATGAATGGCCATGGGATTGCACCTAGAAAGTTACCCTCTCTTAGCTTGGCTATCAAACCAGTACACAAACCATTTAATCATACAGCCACCAAATTACCAAACCTCTCAGCATCCAATGATTTAATCTCAGTTTATTTACCTTTTTCAAATTTTGCTTCACTTGATTTGCAGTTAGGTTTAGTGCTTCAGCTCGTTGTTTTGTGGAATCAAAGATTTTCCTCTTATTGCTCGAAACCTTGGCACATATTTTCCGATGTTTTGGCTGAAATGAAATCAAGTCGACATATTTTTCATTTGCTTAATATTAAAACTGACTCTAACATATTTGATGCAGTGAGCCCAAAAATTAAAATTAAATTTAAATTATACCTTTATTGAAGAGAACAAAGTGTTAATTCATGTCAAAATAAAAAAAAAGCACAGAAGATAACCCTGAAATTTTAATTATTGTATTTGCCATCATATCAGACACAATTTATTTTTAAATCTATCAAAGAATTTCCCAGCATTCTAATGCAGCTGTATTACTCACTCTTTCTTACTGTTTCTTGAGTAACGCTGCAATGGACTGGCGTCCCGTCCAGCTGTGGGGGGAACACACACGCCATAGAAACTGTGAAACCAGGCCCATGAGCCTGGCTAGGCTTTAAAAGGGTGCATAAATAAATAAAATACTTTATACCAGTATATTGTTGTAACAATGTAACTCCATGCAGACAATCATACATTTTCTTCCTACAAAAAACTTTTCAATATCTTTCACTGATGTACTAGTAATATACAGATGCACCTTTAATGCAAGAGTGAATCTCATATGCTGGCAAATACAGTAATTCTTGTCGAAAATTGCAAGGGAGATAACCCCAGAATTTTTATAAATTAAAGTTAATTAAATATGGAATACAGTGAAGGTGGGTGAATTTGATTAGTAGCATAGCAACATAGTGACAACACTGTTATAGTCATTTTAATATTTGTTTGTGACTGATGTGCAGAGGTAAATTTTTTTTTAAATCCTAATCGTAATTATATTTGTTTAGCCACAGGTCAGTCCTGAATGAGCAAACCAGACTTACAAAGGCTTTCCTGTCATGACCTTCCCATCTTTTGTGGTTTTCGGCATAGGTCATCAAAGATAGCAATATTCAATACATTATTTCATTTTCTAAGACGGTAGGGTGTGGTTTGTCATTTGGCTGCTGTTTTTAGCAAGTTAAACTTCCATATAGTGGCTGTACACACATCAGATCGGTCTCTTGTTCTCACACAATGTGCGTGGCAACAAGATACAATCAAGATAACCAAGCTTGTATGAGAATGCAGGAGGTTACCAAAATGACAAAAGAAATCACCAAATCTTGCAGGACCATCTAACATGGTATACATCCAGGCTATCAAACACTGTTCCAGATGTCTGCTCTGCATCTGGGCTTCTAAGTCCAGCACGAAGATGAAATATAGTCACAATTACCAGTAAAGTGTAGAGTACCATGGAAAGACAGGAACAGGTAAGGCCAGAAGCCTCACCAGGTTCCACAGTCTGTTTTCATTTGGTTTCTACAGCTGGATGCCCTTTCTAGCACCAACCACTTTACAAAGTGTACTAGATACATTTAACATAGCACCAACACCAATACGTTTTACATGGTACCATCACCAGTATTTTTTATGTGGTACCATCATCAGTAGTAAAATTTTAATTATCTTATACTTACAATTACTTTTCCGTTAAACTTGCGGCCACAAAACTCACAAGGCTCCAAAATCATATTTCCGACTGGGGAGAGGAAGATGAAAGAAAACAGGGTAATTAAAATTAACAACAAATAAAATTAAGCATAATTAAAATTAACAACAATAAATTCATAACAATATCTTAGAAGAAATTTCCCTACCAGATGGGTCTGGGTTCAGTCCCACTGCATGACACCTTGGGCAAGTGTCTTCTACTATAGCTTTGGGCCAAAGCCTTGTGAGTGGACAGAAGCAGAAAGAATCTCGTCACATATGTGTGTGTGTGTGTGTGGCTTTGTATCAGTGTTTGCCCCCCACCACTGCTTGACAACCAGTGTTTGTATGCTTACGTCCCCATAACTTAGCAGTTTGGTAAAAGTGACCAACAGAATAAGTACACGGCTTAAAAAATAAAAAAATAAGAACTGGAGTAGGGTCATTTGACTAAAAATTCTTCGAAAGGCGATGCCCCAGCATGGCCACAGTCTAATGACCGAAAGAAGTAAAGGATAAAAGATATGTACTTTCTGTACTTTGGTTATGTCGCATTGTTGACATGAAATAATGGGCTGTCACCGTTGTCACTTCCGGTTTCTATTGTAAATTTACTTTAAATGTTTTGGTAAAAGAAAATACAGGAGGATCAGTTAATTATGATTTCATTCAACATATTCCCCTCTCAGATTCATGTTTCTCCCCACTCCCAACCAGGTAAACTGACATCTGGCTGTTCAAGGAAGACTTCAAAAGTAACTAGCAGTGACTTCTCTTGAAAATGGAGTAAATATGACATTGTGGTGTTATCAAGTTTTTCGAGATGTAAAAGATATTGTGTTTATAGACTAAGGCGTAGGAGTGGCTGTGTGCTAAGTAGCTTGCGTACGAATCACATGGTTCCGGGTTCAGTCCCAGTGCGTGACACCTTCGGCAAATGTCTTCTACTATAGCCTCGGGCCTACCAAAGCCTTTTGAGTGGATCTGGTAGATGGAAACTGAAAGAAGCTCGTCGTATATATATGTGTGTGTGTGTGTGTTTGTCCCCCTAACATCGCTTGACAACCGATGCTGCTGTGTTTACGTCCCCGTAACTTAGCAGTTCGGCAAAAGAGACCGATAGAATAAGTACTAGGCTTCCAAAGAATAAGTCCTGGGGTCGATTAGCTCGACTAAGAGGCGGTGCTCCAGCATGGCCACAGTAAACAAGTAAAAGAGTATCTTCAAAAGGGTCACACCATCAATAGAGAGTACTATACCAACTTGCTGAGGCAGTGACACAAAGCCATCAAGACCAAACGCCCAAGAAAACTGACGGAATGGGCCTTGTTTCATCAAGGCAATGGTCCACCACACAAATCCTTGTTTCAGTCGTTGTATATGACAAGCTTTGAATTGGTTGATCATCCTCTGTATTCTCTTGATTTGGCCCAATCTATCATCTGTTCCCCAACATGAAAAAACATTTGGCTGGGAACTATGACGATGTCATATCTGCTGTTGATGGCTTTTTTGAACAAAGTGAAAGCTTCTTCAACGATGCAAGAAATGTGTGGACTGCAAGTGGAACTTCGTTGAAAAATAAACTTCGTCTGGTCACGTTCCATGAAAGTATCTTGGTCAGCCTATGAACTTTTGTATGAATCTGACAGAATTTGGTCAGCCTATGAACTTTTCTGCTGACCCGCGTATATATAAAATAGTAAGAAACAAATGAACGGCTTCAAATCTGGCGTCTCTTATTATACTATGATTGCTTTACGGCACACAAAGCATTCTATTATTCATTGGATTTCTGTTAAACAATTGCAATGACAAGTTAAGAGTGACTGGACTTCGTCGCTGCTTATTACCTGGCAATAGATTAGTTCATTGTCTGTTCTGCGGGATTCTATCTAGCTTTGGTGGCGTAGAACAAGTCTTGATTCTTTAAGATGACCAAAGGGGGGGGGGGGAAGCAAGATGATCACGTTCGGATTTGAACTCAGAGAGTACAGAGATAGAACAAACACTACAAGGCATTTTGTTTCATGTTCTAACGACTCAGTTAATTCAACAGAGTCGATCCGTAACTGCTGAAGGTAATGGAGGAATAAAGTACCTTTGAAAAGCAGTAAAGCATATGGACGTCGGTATACTTGCCTACTCAAGATGTCTTCTACAGCTGAAGCCAGTATGGAAAAAGAAAGCAAAGGTGAGGGAGGAGGAAAAGAGGGATAATGAAACACGAGAGGAAAAGGGGAGGAGATGGGGAGGAATGGTATGAGGGGGAGAGGAAGAGGGATGATGGGGCGGAAAGGAGGAGGCAAAGAAATAAGTTGGAAACCAGGGAAAATTGGGAGGAGACGAAGAAAGAGGGTGAGAATGAGGATCGGGAGAGGAAGAGAAAGACAGGAGAAACTGGTGGAGGTTGAGCAGAAGGGGGAGACAAGAAGATAAGGAAAAAGAAAAACAAAACAACAAAGAGGGGGTCGAAGAAAAAGAAAATTTGAAGAAGGTGACGATGACGACCACTATAGACCCCCCTCCCTCCCTTTAAATATGTTAACATTAAACTTTACTGTTTCCCAAGAAGACGACGTCTCTAAGTAATTAACTTCAGTGATTTATTCCAAGTTAGTAAAATAAACAAGCTTAACTGTTCGGATTAAGCAAAACTAAATGTCCCCCTTTACGAATTCTCTTTAAAACACACGACATATTTATCAGTCATAAATTTCATGTTAGTATAATATAACAGTGATAAATAGCTAAATAAAAAATAGGATGGCCTTGAATTGACAAAGTTCAATAGTGTATTTAGTTAGGTACACGGGATCTAAGGATAATAAACGTGTGCACGCACGCGCGTGTATGTATGTGTGTGTGTGGTGTGTATTGTGTATAGTAATGTGTGAGTGTACGTATGTGTGTGTACTAGTGCATGTATGTGTTTATATCTAAGTACGTTGTGTGCGTGTATGTGTTATTTCTTTACTACCCACAAGGGGCTACACACAGAGGGGACAAACAAGGACAGACAAACGGATTAAGTCGATTATACCGACCCCAGTGCGTAACTGGTACTTATTTAATCAACTCCGAAAGGATGAAAGGCAGAGTCGACCTCGGCGGAATTTGAACTCAGAACGTAGCGGTAGACGAAATACCGCTAAGCATTTCGCCCGGCGTGCTAA
>NC_069003.1:9953346-9954536 GCF_001194135.2 Octopus bimaculoides
ATCATCATCATCTGTTTTCCATGTTGGCATGGGTTGGACGGTTTGACTGAGAACTGGTGAGCCACACATGCACACACACACACACACACACACATACATTGCCGATTTATTTTAACCATCTTCAATTTAAGAGGAGGTAAACAAACACTTAATGGCAATTGCTTCTTGACTTAAAATGAGGGGAGATAATCTCAAAAAAAAAATAAAAGCCAGTAAATACAACAGAAAATGAATTCTTGATTTATTGATGCTATCTTCGATCTGAGAGAAGATAAATGAACAGGCAATTTTTTATTTTATAACCCAAGGGCAGGAAGGTAAGATTTTGCCACTCTACTGACCATCAAATATGCCAGCATTCTAACAGTGATGATAAGATGAGTGATGGAAGCTGTGGCTGTGTGGTAAGAAGTTTGCTTCCTAACCGCATGGTTCCAGGTTCAGTCCCACTGAACATATATATATATATGTGTGTGTGTGTGTGTGTGTGTATGTATGTATTTATATATTTATACATGTGTGTGTGTGTGTGTGTATAAAGATATATATGTAAGAACGACCGTGCGAACCAAAAGGAGAAATGGTGACGAATGGAAAAACAGGTCTCCTTTATTAAACGGGTCACACGGTCGAACACAAAAATATGAAATGATGTATATGTTATAATTCTATAACATAGAGAATTCAGAAATGCCAGTAAGGAAAACGATATTGACACAACCGATAGAGAGGAATAACAGTAAGATTTATTGTAGCATTAAATCGTATGTCTGTGTGTGCGTGAATGCGACATAATAAAACACAATATAAGACTGGCCGTCATGTAAACAAAAGAGTGTGTGCGAGTAATACATGTATGTGAATGCGAGAGATACATAGTATTGATAAGAGTGAGTAACACGGATAAGAATTTAAGATACCAGTTCTTTGTTAGAGTACACAGTGGTAAGTGTCTGTATATAAGAAGTTAAAGCGTTAGGGCAGAGCGATCACTCGTCGTGATGTTAGGGCTTCTATGCCGGGCCGGGTTCTTGAATACAGATGTTCTTCGCAGGCTAAATTCTGGCTGTTAATTTTCGTGGTGAAGAAATCACACAAACAGGGCTGAGAAGTGCTGCGGTTAGCTGTTGGTAGCTTGTGTACGTGTAGAGTCATGTTGACGCTGGCGGCGATGCTGGTAGTACGTAGAG
>NC_069003.1:9954678-9957586 GCF_001194135.2 Octopus bimaculoides
ACGCGTGTGTGGTCAGAACGACCAGATCTAAGATCTGGGTCGCGACGAATTTGCCGGGTATCTAGCAGGCTATTTATAGCTGAAGGTAGGCTCCAGAGAAGCATTAGAAAAACACTATCATGTGACCTTATTAGGGGCTATGGTTGGTCAGTTTGCGTCCTGGGGGCAAATGGAGATAATTTACCCACGCAAAGAATAGTCAGTCAGGTGATGACACAGCAGGCTGCTCTCTGCTACGCCTGAACTTGTTAATATTTATAACAGTGGGAGAGAGTGGTGTTCACTATATATATATATACATACATACACACATTCTTCCATAAGACAGAGCAGAGAGAGAGAGCCTGTACTTTTAGTTATCAACTAGAAATTGTCCATTTGCTGAAGTTACCAATGAAATGCCATTATAGTGATTCAAAGCTCCTTAAGTTTCCTGTCTTTGTTCAACAACAGACAGACAAGACAGCACAATGGAATTCTTCAAAGGAAACCTTATAGTTTGCTGCCTGAAGACAGTCTGGTATTAAAAACTTAGACAATGTCTGTAACTGTCTGCTGCTAGGCAGAAGAGAGAAATTCTTAGGGTGAATGAGGAGTGTAAAAGAATCTAATTGACACTTATTGTCCAATGTGCGTTTAATTAAATTTTATTTGAAGGTTATGGAAGAAGATGGTTGGGGTAGGGGGCAGAAAGGGTATGATATGAAGACAAGGGTTATGAAAGTAAAGAGATAAAGAAGAGGTGATGGAAGAGTGAGAAAAAGAAAGAGGAATAACAGGAAGAGAGAGGGGGAGAGGGAAGAAGAGAGAGGAGGAGAGAGAGAGGGGAGTGTGAGGGAGAGGGGAGTGAGAGAGAAGGGAGTAAGAGAGAGAGGGGAGTAAGAGAGAGAGAGAGAGAGATGTTAGAGAAAGTTGTTAATGGTTGACTCCATTATCTTTTGAGATATTGTAAATGAAACAAATGGGGCAACAGTGGGCTGGATAATCTTTTCTACTCTAAGCACATGGCCTGAAATTTTAGGGGAAGGGGCCAGTCAGTTAGATCGACTCCAGTCCACAACTGGCACTTAATTTATTAAGCCCCAAAAGGATGAAAGGCAAAGTTGACCTCGGTGGAATTTGAACTCAGAATGTAAAGGCAGATGAAATACCGTTAAGCATTTCACCCGGCGTGATAACGTTTCTGCCAGCTCGCCGCCTTACTGGGTGGGATAATGATCTTGTAAAACTTGCACTGCCAGGTAAATACTACCCAACTATGGAGAATAGGTGAATTCCTCCAGGTACTGTTAGCTTTGCACATGAAATAGGACAACAGCAGTTTGGACAGTGGTCTTGTAAGAGGTATGCTGTGATGTAAATACATGGGTAAATGCCACCTAATTTAGAGGAGTTGGTTAATTTTTCCAGATGCCATTAGCCTTGTGTATTAGCCCTTTATCATTCAGATTACTCTGTCAAATAATGCTTATTTATTCATCATCATCATCGTTTAACGTCCGCTTTCCATGCTAGCATGGGTTGGACAATTTGACTGAGGACTGGCAAGCCAGAAGGCTACACCAGGCTCCAATCTGATCTGGCAGAGTTTCTACAGCTGGATGCCCTTCCTAACGCCAACCACTCCGAGAGTGTAGTGGGTGCTTTTACATGCCACCAGCAAGAAGGCCAGTCAGGAGGTACTGGCAACGGCCACGCTCAAAATGGTGTACTTTACGTGCCACCTGCACAGGAGCCAGTCCAGCGGCACTGGCAATGATCTCGCTCGAAAGTCTTTACACGTGCCAGGAAGGCGACGCTGGGCACAGGTGCCATCACGATTTCGCTGATGGCATCGGGCATTAAATTGTAGCTTCGAGATGTTGCTGATGTGGTTGTATATTTTTAGAATGACACTGTAAGGTAAGTCTGAGAGAAAGAATCTGGTTGGTTTGAACATAAAACAAGCAAAATATTCAAGCTAGATATGGCCTGTTTTATTGCTAAAGCAGCAGTTCTCAACCGGGTGGGGGGGTCCATGTGACCATTGCAATCCATACAAGATATGGGGAGGGGGTCCACATAAGCAAAATAGTAAACTGGGTCCATAATAGTATTTTATGGGTCTATAAAAACATTTTGCTTAGGATGTATTTATTGTAAGAAACAGCTAGGTTTCTTTCTCTGAAGTTTTACATAGTCCAGCCTGTGCAAGTTAATGTGTGAAAAACAAAATAGGAATTTTGAAGAAGAATCCATAAAACTAGTTTTTAAACATTGAATGGCTATGGGGGTCCACCAGAATAAAATAGCAATCAGGGAACAGGAGCCATGCAAGTAAAATAGTAAATTGGGGATCCACAATAATATTTTAAGGGCCCCCTGAAGAAATTTTTCTCCATCAGTGCCGTTTCAATGGGAAGAATGCAAGAACCATGGGGATTTGTGAGAATTAAAGTCGGTTGTGAGGACATTGACACCAGCGTTCATTGTCCTCAGTAGTTTATATACATATATATATATATATTATTATAAAATATGGTAATTAATCATATATTAATTAATATCGATTAATTATCAGGAGGCCAGCACATCTAAAGAATCAAAGAGATTCAGAAATAATATCTGCAATCTCAGGGGATTAAGGTACATTTTTAAAAATAACGTTGACCACTAACGTGGACAATTAATGTGCTAGAAATAGATCACATCTTGTGTCTATTAAGACCTAAATTACTCTCAACATGAAATATAGCAGCATACCATATATAATTTTTAATTGTTGATATGACATAGTGTGTCATATGTGTTTGCATATTGTCTTTATTGTCCTTTTGGTTGAAAAATAAACAGGTTAATTAACATAGAACAGTGTCTGCAAGTTGATGAGTACCACATATTCCCCTCCATTTTCTTATTGCTATATATA
>NC_069003.1:9957760-9961751 GCF_001194135.2 Octopus bimaculoides
TATATATATATATATATATATATATATATATATATATATGTATATATATATATATACACATATACATACAGACAAACAGAGACAGATAGCGATATATAGATATGCATTCATGCATGTATATGTATAGACACACACACACACACACACACACACATGCATGCACATTTGTATATACTTTCTATATCTATAAATATCTATAGTTTGAATTTGAATTAACAGAAAACAAAAAAGGCAAAGACAGGTGAGCGAACAAAAATCACACACATATACTGAGAGAGAGAAAGGGAGCGGGGGGGAGAGAAATAACGAGGAAGGTGAGTGATGCAAAACAAATCACTCGACAGACATTAGGGTATAAAATAGTCATTAGTCATTAACAGATTAAAGGTAATTACTCATTCACAGAGTGTACAAGTTGCAGAGACAGATGAGATGGGGTGATGAGGCGTAGCATGGGTGTGGAGGTGCAGTGCACAAGTGAAGGAGAGAAGCGGGAGAGGGGGGACATGTCAGAAATGGAGGTAAGCAGGCCTGCTTTTAATATCATAAAACACCCTGACAGTCTATTTTGGTTAGGTATTGATCTGAAGTATTGTGTGACATTTAATGGGAGAGTTGCTATGGTTGGAAGTAAGAACCTGTTGAGCCTAACATGTGATAACGATGATGATGATGATGACGACGATGATGGTCATGATGATGATGATGATGATGATGATGATGGTCATGATGATGATGATGATGATGATGATGATGATGATGATGATGATGATGATGATGACGACGACGACAACGATGATGGTGATGATGACGACAACGATGATGGTGATGATGATGATGATGATGACAACGACAACGATGATGGTGATGATGACGACGACGACAACGATGATCGTGATGATGATGATGATGACGATGACAACGATGATGATGATGATGATGATTATAATATTTGAAGATTGACGTAACTCTTCACAAATATAAATACACGATAGATCACAAAGCAAATATGTAATAAATTACTGTGTTTTTTTTATTTTTTTACATTTTGAACCTGAAAACGACAGACAAACAGTCGAAATATTATTTTTCAATACAGACAGTCAATGTTTATTCGTTATTCGTTATCCGTTTCAAATTTTCACACCTGACTCAGTCTGATTTGGCTTTGTAAAAATTGGACAAAATGCAAGGTTCAGGACAGAGTTAAGTTGACAACACCAACCCCAGTACCCAACTAGTACTTATTTTATCAACCCTGAAAGGATGAAAGCTAATGGTGACCCCAGCAGAATTTGATTCCAGAACCTAAAGATGGATGAAATGGTGCTAAGCATTTTGCCTGGCACAGTAACAATTCTGTTAATCTCGCCGCTTTTTAAAACTGAATATTAGTTTCAAATTTTAGCACAAGGTCAGCATTTCTGAGGCAGCGGGTAAGTTGATTACATCAACCAACTGGTATTTATTTTATCCTGGAAAGGATGAAAGCTAAAGTTGATCTCAATGGAATTTGAACACAGAATGTAAAGATGGACAAAATACAGCAAAGCATTTTGTCCAATTTGCTAATGATCCTGCCAGCTCAGAGCCTTTCCTTAAAATAATATTAAAAATCAAAATTCTCACTTGTATAATTCTTCCCATAATTACTCTGTCATACACTCTCCTTCCTTGCCAGTGTGTGTAGTGTTCCTTTACACATTACCTGCCACCAAGCCTAGTATGTGCACACATCCTGCACTTCTTAAGTTAACTCTCTTTTACTATCTCTCCCCCTGCTAAGCATTTTTTTTGGTACAGTAACAACTCTGCCAGCTTCACCACCTTTTTTCTACTGAATACAAATAATTAATTTTCTCAAATTAAAAGCTGACACACCCTGTACACATGCAGCTAAGAGGGTGCTCAACAGGTTTGAGCAACTCCCCACCAGATTGTAATATACATATGCATATATATATATATATATACAAATTTGACAGCTAATGGCAAATCCATTTTAATAATTAAGAACACTCTCAGTCGGAATCCTGGCTATGCCCATGTTGTAACAGGATTAATTAGAAAAAAAATTAATTTAGGTGAGCTGGAGTTTGGGTTTGTGCCAGGACAGGGTACAACAGATGACCTCTTCCTACAGAAGTTCTTAAACAAAGAGCAAATCACTATATGTTATAATCTGTCTCAGACTATATGTAGTCAGAGGTGGACTATATTTGAAAAACAAGACAAAGTTGCCATGGCTAGAGGGTCTTTAATTAAAAGTTGTTCTATTTTTCAATTTGGGTTGGTCTGCTGCAGTAATTAAACTCAACAGAAATAGTAGCTAAACTTCCCTCAAACCAAAATCTACTGTCCAAGACAAAACAAATAAATAAATGAAATATATAAAGAAGAAAGGTACAGGAATGTCTGTATGGTTAAAAAGGCTATTTGGCAACTGTGTGGATTTGAGTTCAGTTCCACTGCAAGGCACTTTGGGCAAGAGTCTTCTACTACAGCTCCAAGCTGACCAATGCCTTGTGAGTGAATTTGGTAGAAAGAAACTGCAAGGTCTACACACATACACACACACACGTGTGTGTGTGTATATTCTTTTCTTCTATTTCTTTATTTGTCTAAGTCATTTGGCTGTGGCCATGCTGGAGCACCACCTTTAGTCAAACAAATCAACCCCAAGACTTATTCTTTCTAAGCCTAGTACTTAGTCTATCAGTCTCTTTTTGCCAAACTGCTATATTACAGGGACTTAAACACACCAACATCGGTTATCAAGCAATGGTGGGGGGACAAACACAGACACACAAGCATATACATATATAAATATGTAAAAATATAAGTGTGTGTGTGTGTATCTATATATATATATATATATATATATATATATATATATACACATACATATGATGGGCTTCTTTCAGTTTCCGTCTACCGAATCCGTTCACAAGGCTTTGGTAGGCCCAAGGCTATAGTAGAAGACACTTGCCCAAGGTGTCACGCAGTGGGACTGAATCCGAAACCATATGGTTGGTAACCAAGCTACTTACCATACAGTCACACCTGTGCCTATATATAAAATCATCGACATCACCATCATCATGATTTAGCGTCCGCTTTCCATGTTGGCATGGGTTAGATGAATTGGGTGGAACTGGTAAGGTAGAGAGCTGCACCAGACTCCAGTCTGATTTGGCATGGTTTCTATGGCTGGATGCCCTTCCTAATGCCAACTACTCCAAGTGTGTATTGGGTGCTTTTTACATGCCACTTGCATGGGTGCCAGTTATGTGTCACTGGCATTGGCCATGACTACAATCTCATTTAGTTTGGTGAGTCCTCTTAAGTACACCATACTGCCAAAGGTCTCAGTCAACCACCATTGCCTCTGTGAGGCCCAACATTAGATATGTGTGTGCGCGCATGTGTATATGTATATATACTATGTGTGTGTGTATGTGTATGTGTTGGTGCTGTGTATGTGCATGTGTTGGTGCCAACACATACACATACACACACACACACACACACATCCACTACCTCACCACCTCATCCCACTACCACTTGACATCCCACTACCACTTGACATCCCACTACCTCACAAATCATCCCACTACCACTTGACAATCAGTGTTGGTTTGTTTATGTCCACATGGCTTAGTGGTTTGGCAAAAGAGAACAATAGGAAAAAAAACATCAGATTTAAAAATAAGTGCCGAGGTCAATTTGTTGGACTAAAACCTATCAAAGCGATGCCCCAGCAAGGCCACAGTCCAATGACTGAAACAAGCAAGCGACTAAAAGATAAAAAATAGATAAATGTAGTCCTGGATGTACAATGTTTAAAAACAAATTGACATTGTTACAGCCAAAAGCCTGTAATCTTAAATCTGCTCAATCAAGATTGACCCGGGGCTAAACAACAACGCCTTCACTGATAAAAAGAATTATTAATTAATCCTTTCTACTAAAGGCATAAGGCCTGAAATTC
>NC_069003.1:9962266-9963166 GCF_001194135.2 Octopus bimaculoides
CTGTTGAAGCTTTAACATTCAAATACAAGCACGCAAACATACAAGCAGGTGTTGTTGGCACTCCACAGACACGTGTACCCTTAACATAGTTCTTGGGGATATTCAGCGTGACTCAGTGTGACAAGGCTGACCCTTTGAATTACAGGCACAACAGAAACAGGAAGTAAGAGTGAGAGAAAGTTCTGGTGGAAGAGTACAGCAGGATTCGCCACCATCCCCTGCCAGAGCCTCGTGGAGCTTTTAGGTGTTTTCGCTCAATAAACACTCACAACGCCCGGTCTGGGAATCAAAACCGTGACCCTATGACCGTGAGTCCGCTGCCCTAACCACTGGACCATTGCACCTCCACTTACACATGCATACAAGCATGCATGCACACACATACATGCATCATACACCAGCATGAGGACCAGTCAGGTGGTACTGGCAACAGCCACGCTCAAATGGTGTTTTTTATGTGCCACCTGCACAGGAGCCAGTCCAGTGGCACTGGCAACAACCTCGTTTGAATGTTGTTTTTCACATGCCAATAATGCGATGCTGGTAACGATCACGCTCGAATGGTGTTTTTTATACGCCACCGGCATGGGAGCCAGTCATCGGCCCTAGCAACAATCATGCGCGGATGGTACTTTTAGCATTCCAGTGGCACGGGTGCCAGTCAGGCATGGATTACTATGTGTGGGGTGCAATCCACTCACAAGGTTTTTGTCGGCCCGAGGTTATAGTAGAAGACATTTGCCCAAGGTGCCACGCAGTGGGACTGAACCCAGAACCATGTGGTTAGTAAGCAAGCTACTTACCACACAGCTACTCTTGCGCCTATTACAAAAATATGGAACGCTTCACGAATTTGCGTGTCATCCTTGCGCAGGGGCCATGCTAATCTTCTTTGTATCG
>NC_069003.1:9963729-9965388 GCF_001194135.2 Octopus bimaculoides
ATATATATATATATATATATATATATATATATATATATATATATACACACACACACCTACATGTATGTTGTGTATTTAACAGTTATGTGGGTAAGGTCAGGTATTCTTTATAAAGTCTGAGAATAGGTTAGCTTAACTCCTTTGCTGGCTCATACTTCCTTCCACTTATAGATAATATAAATATTCCAGTTGGACACACAGTTAAGTACGTATATATGTATATATATACGGATAGGCACACCTACTAATACACATCTACACACACACATACTGTGCACTGGCACGTCTACTCTCACTCGTATGTACCAAGTCATACAGAATCTTTGGGCTATTTGTTTTAATCAGTGTAAAAAGGAAAAAGCATTATTGCTAGCTGAGTTTTTATTAGACATGACACCAAGATATGCTAAGTGTTATAATGTTTCTGTGGAATGTTTATGTGTGAGTGTACATATACATACACGTACACATACACAAACACACACACACACAGAGGGTGTAGTGAATATATTGTTGTCTCAATTACACAAAAATGAAAATAACACTGACATCTCATTTTAACAGATATATTTACCAAAATTACATAAAAATATCTTGAACTACCAAAGAATAGATTTATTGATAAAATTGTCATTGGCTTCAACCACAGCCTCTAGACAATTTCAGAATCTTCTGCAATGCTTCCAGACAATCTCCTTGTTTAAGCTGGTGAATACTTCCATAATCCTTGCCTTCAGATCATCTTTGGTGTCACAAGGTGTTTTGTTGACCTCTTGCTCAACTATGGCCCACACATGACAATCAAGGGGGTTACAGTCTGGGGAGTTAGGTGGTCAGATGTTAGGGGTGATATGATCACAGAAATTGTCTAATGGCCATGACTGGGTTCTCCTGCTTGTGTAGCAAAGTCCTGTTGCCAGATAAAGGGTCTTCCAGCAGCCACCCTCTCGACTCAGGGCAGCATTACCTCCTCCAAGCATTTGATGTAGGCCTCTGTGTTGAGTCAGAGGCTGTGTGGGTAGATAAAAGGAGGTATAACATCGCCATCACTAGTGACCACTCCAAACACCATGATGTTAATGGATGTTGAATTTTTATCACTCTCGGTACATGTTTTGAGGACACGGCAAGCCAATGGTTGTTTTGTGTGTTCACCATCTGTTCATATTGGAGCTTCCGGCATGAATGCATATCATTTCCAAATTTCTGGCAGAGTGGATTGCATCATGGTGCAATCATACTAAAACGGACAAGGAGCTTAGTGGCTCTTCAGCTGGATAGCTCCTGTCAAACTGTGTCAAATCATCCAACCCATGCCAGCAAGGAAAATGGACGTTACATGCTGCTGCTGCTGCAGATTTTACATACACATATACACACATACACTGTAAACAAATACACACATACATACATACACATGCACACAAAGAGAAATATGGAGTACAAAGGATTTCACTGTAGTCTAGTTTAAAGAAATGTCTGACTCACATCTGACATTAAAGCTATATATAAAAGTTGATATTTGTATTTGAAGTCCATGATTCCATAATGTATATACACACTGACTCCATACATTATACATATATACATGCATACATATATATATATATATATATATATATATATACACATACATACATATATATATATATATACACA
>NC_069003.1:9966826-9976792 GCF_001194135.2 Octopus bimaculoides
ATATATATATATATATATATATATATATATATATATATATATATACACATATATACATACATATATATCATATATATGTATATATATATATGTCATCAAACCCATGAACACACACACACACACATATGCATATACGCACACATAAACACAGGTGCATACACAAGCCTCTGTGTGCTGGCAGTCAAACACCGACCTGTCCTTGCACACCTGACGTCTAGGATACGTAGTGCTGAAGGTGGACATAGAAACCACAGTATTTCATTGCATCACTGTTTACTGTCACAATCGGTCAACCTGGCAACCAAGTCGATCACCAATGCAATGATGTCCAGTCTGTTTAACAATCAAAGTTTTTCATTCACTCACCTTTTAAATCAATTGCCATATGAATAAGTTTCTTTAGGTTTTTAATCATACGTAAATTGTACATAAGGACATAAAGAGCCTTGGCTAAATGGTTAGGGGTGTAGAACTTATGATAATTTAATCATGGGTTCAATTCTTAGACCAGGATGTATGTTTTTTCTTTCCCCCCGAGGTACTTAATTTCATCAAGGCACGGTCTACCACCATCGTTATCATCATCATCATCAAATCCAATTAACATTTGTCTTCTATCTTTTTCTTTTACTTGTTTCAGCTATTAGACTGCGGCCATGCTGGAGCACTGCCTTGGAGAACATTTTAGTTGAATGAATCAACCCCAGTATTTCAATTTTTTTTCTAAAACCTGCTGCTTACGCTATCAGTCTCTACTTGCCAAACTACTAAGTGACAAGGATGTAAACAAACCAACGCCAGTTGTCAAGCTGTGGTAGGGAACAAACACACACACACACACACACATATGTATACATATCTATATACATACAAGTGTAATGGTGTCTGTCTGTCTGTGTGTTTGGGGTTACTCTATCTCCTCCCACACCGTCCAACCGATTTTAATGATTTTTGGCACATAGGTGCAGGATTGTCTGTGTGGTAAGAAGTTTGTTTCCAACCACATGGTTCTGGGTTCAGTCCCACTGCGTGGCACCTTGGGCAAGTGTCTTATGCTATAGCCTCGGGCCAACCAAAGCCTTGTGAGTGGATTTGGTAGGCAGAAACTGAAAGAAGCCCGTTGTATATATGTATATATACATATATGTTTGTGTGTGTATATGTTTGTATGTGTGTGTTTGTCTCCCACCCCAACATCACTTGACAACCGATGCTGGTGTGTTTACGTCCCCATAACTTAGCGGTTCAGCAAAAGAAACCGATAGAATAAGCTTACAAAGAATAAGTCCTGAGGTCGATTTGCTCGACTAAAGGCGGTGCTCCAGCATGGCCGCAGTCAAATGACTGAAACAAGTAAAAGAGTAAAAGAGAGTATAGGTAGATCACATGCCCTGAAGTTCAAATAAGGCCAGAATTTTTTGAAAACTCGATAATGCTCAGTTGGCATTGATTTTTGTGAGCTCAATCAGGCGTTTGAATGGAATTTCCCATAATGATGTTATTTTTCCTGCAGCTTTTGCATTTTTTGTTTGATATTGATGAAAATCGATGAGTGAGCAAGACTCATGGCTGTGAGTTGATGTCAGTATATGGCATTGACAAAAAAAATCGATAATTACACCTGAGCAATGGTTTTATAAAATCAATAGGCTTTCTGCATGCAAGTGCCCATCGCGATTTTATTTTTGGCCATAAATTTTATATTTTTATCTGATTTTAATGAAATTTGAGATGTAGGTAAATTTTGTGGGTGGGGGAGATGGTAAAGGTATTTATTTAATTGAAAAGGGCTTGGAAAGGGCACAAATGTAAATAAGGATTTCCTTAGAGACATTCTTATAAATTTTGTAGAAATTTTACACGTGATTACAGTTCATGTCCATTGGCTGATGCCAGATATGAAGAATTGACAAAAAAAAAAATCGATGATTGCATGTGAGCAGAGGATTTAGATTTTGAAGAAAATTGACCCATGAGTAAAATTAAGCACTTTGTCACATGAAACATTGATTATTCATATAATGTATTGGGATTTACAAGTCAATGGGATATTTTCATGTAAATGGTCACATGGATTCTATTTTATGACATAGCCTTAACACTTTTCTTCAGATTTTGCTGAGATTGGACACGCTGATCAATTTTGTACAGAGGGTGGCCATTAAGGGGAGAGAAATAAACAAACATTACTTTCAACGGGTCGAGGTACATCCAAAAGTTTGACTACAATTTCAGATGGTCCAGTATGGAGGAGTATGTCAAAAGCATTAACCGGATAAAATCCCTGCCGAACCAGATATAACATCTTAATGGGTAATAGCTGGCATGGGGAACTAAGATTTCAATACAAGGTCAGAGGTGGGCTTAACTTCAACACGGAAAACACGAGCAACACCGGGTCCAACAGCTAGTACATACATACATGCATACATACACACACACACACACATGCAGACACAATGGGCTTCTTTCAAATGTCTGTCTACCAAATCCACTCACAAGGTTTTGGTCAGCCTGAAGCTAAATAAACACTATAGAGACCGGTGCATTGACTTGCCTGGCTCTAGGAACTCAATACTGATCTATTTATGTTGTCACTTGCTGTCAATAAATAAATTACTATAGGACCCAATGCACTGGTTTACCTGAAGTCCTTTAAAGCTATTAAGATGGCCCTGCCACCTAAGCTATTTCCCGCACCCATCAGCCCTTCTTCAATACACCTCTAATTGTAGTTATAGCTTTCATCACCAACACCAGCACTTTTCCTCCAAAACTCATGAGAGAAGACTTTTTACATGGTCACTCTCCGCTAGAAATAGCAGTAAATCTATAACTCTTTTCACACCCTATCATCCTAAATAAAGAGGAAGAATACACTCGATACTGTAGGTCTAGATACATTCACCATCACCAGCACCACCACCACCATCATCATCATTTAACATCCACTTTTCCAAGCTTGCACGGGTCAGATGGAATGTGTTGAGGCAGATTTTCTATGGCCAGATACCCTCCTTGTCAGCAACATTCAGTAACGTAATATTTCCAAAGGCCAGACATATTCCCACTCAAGACAGGAAAATAAACAACATTGCTTGTAAAATACCAATGTACATTTAAAACCATCACGTGATGTTAAGACAAGCACATAATCATACACACATGCATACACACAAACATACACGCATACACACAAACACTCACATATGCATACACATCTTCATATATAAATATACAACAGGGCTAAACATAGAGGGGAAAAACAAGGACAGACAAATGGATTAAGTCGATTATATCAACCCCAGTGCATAACTGGTATTTAATTTATCGACCCCAAAAGGATGAAAAGCAAAGTCAACCTCGGCGGAATTCGAACTCAGAACGTAGCGGCAGACAAAATACCGCTAAGCATTTCGCCTGGCGTGCTAACGTTTCTGCCAGCTCACCGATTTCTTTTAGTTTCCGTCTACCAAATCCATCCACAAAGCTTCGGCTGGTCTGGTACTAATGTAGAAGACATCTACCCAAGGTGTCACAGTCTACCAAATCCACTCACAAGGCTTTGGTCGGCCCAAGGCTATAGTAGATGACACCTGCCCAAGGTGCCATGCAGTGGGACTGAACCCGGAACCATGTGGTTGGTAAGCAAGCTACTTACCACACAGCCACTCCTGCGCCTATGAACGTAAACATTTTATTGTCAAATTATTTTTTTATATATATCTTAGCAGAGACGACACTTTTGTTGACAATCTACATTTTTTTACTACCTACTGTCTACCCTGCGTATTTCACACAGTATCTACTCGAGATATTAATACACACAAATAGCTACGTGAGTGCGCGCGTGAGTATTTGAATTGGCACAAATAGGGTTAAGATGAATGTTTGTGAAGTAGCGATGGAAAAAGGTTAGAGGGTGGCGGCGGTTGTGGTGATGACATGATGGTGGTATTTCCAGTAAAGACTAGTCTGAGACCGTTTAGCAGCAAAAAGCACACGAGTGCGCGCACGGAACGTGCGTATGTGAGTGTGTGTGTGTGTTTATGTATATGTAACTTAGGAATGTCCTGTCACCCGTATATACGTCATGTGTCTATGGTTACTCAGTTACCAGGGGTACAACGTTCAGGTTTTACCGTCTCAACGGAGCTAAGATAGAAGTGTGTTTAAGCCTTCAAAGCCGCAATAAACACAGTTGAATCGGAATTAAATTCAATAGCTGTTTATTATTATTCCCCCATTAATACAAATACTTCCACCGACCAAGAGCACAAAGACAAGTCAATGAAGTGGTGGTGGTATTGTGACGAGTGGGAAGGAATGATCTATGCGGAAGATCGCCTAGCTAGAAATAGCAAATATCCCGGGCATCATCAGAACGTAATATCTTGTGGCCCAACACGACCCCTAAAAATACGGGATGGTTATGACTGAAAGTCTCGTGGTTAAATAACAGCAACGATAAAATTTCCGTTATATTACATCCTGCAGTCATTGGACACGTTAGATAATATTGGGTTAATGTTTACAACTTGGCTTAATATAGTCCTAGGTATACTGTATGGTGAGAAGAAAAGGAAAGAAAAAAAATGACCGGTTACAGCAAGGAATGTCTGATCAGAGGTCTCTTTGATAAGGTATGACCTAGGGTTAAACAATAACAATTTGGTCAATCAGTGGATGATACTGTTATTAATTACACATACACACACACATGTCTATGCATGTATGTATATAACTGTGTGTGTATGTTTATGTATATATGTGTGTGTATATATATATATATATATATATATCCACACATGCGCGGGGAGATACAATTGTAGGACCCCCTCCTCCTGATCGAACAAGAAAACCTAGGCAAATAACGAAACTTTGCCAAACCTATGATCGAAAGCTTTCTAACCGTGATCATCCCGTCTTCTTGTTAGAACACAGTGTCTCTATCCTGTTCATTTTATAAGTCATTAGACCGGAGACTGTGATTTGAGGGCAATTAGGCTGTTATTTCTAGCAAGTCGATGTGGTCTCGATCTATACATGCATGCGTGTGTGTGTGTGTGCGCGTGTGAGTGAAAGGAATAGCTGCGGGAATTTGAAACCAATCTATTGTCTTAGAGTCTGTCTACTGATGTTGGTGGTGTTTTTAACTTAGCTTCCAGTAATGTAAAGGGGGTCCTACAAAGCGAATTGGAAAAGACTGGGAAGGAATGTCAAGTCAAAAGTTGTTATTTAACCCCAAGTCAGCAACAATCGCGCAGCTGGACTTCTGATCAAAACCGTTCCATTTATAACCATCACCATCCCGATTTTCATTCAAACAGTATATCAAAGGCTGCATTTATTATCCGTTATGTATCCCATACACAGTCGTCTTACCATCATTACAGGCCTGCAGGACAAATCAACACACTGGGTCCTATTGTATATGTTTATTGGCAGCAAGTCACAGCGTACAGATTACGATTGGGCCCTAGACCCGTGAAACTTCTAGACAACTGACCAGTGTCCATGCTTTAAAATGGCATTGGTCCTATGTTCGTCTTGTTGATTTGTTTGCTTATTAGTTTTTAAAGAGGATGAGGTGTGATTTTGAGGGAAATTCTGGCTGCTATTTCTAGCAGGTCGAACGCCCGCGTATAGGCGCCCTCGTTGGCTCGTTAAAATAAAAAAAAGTAAACAGCATCGGTGGAAAGTTAAAATAGAGAAAGAGAATGAGAAGAGAGAGAGGAAGAGATATTTAACAGCAAATGAAAATAAAAAAAAGTTTTGTTTACCTTCTGTGTCTTCTTCCATGGTAATATTTCCGCAATACGATGTCGACAAAAGGGGAAACCAGAAGAAGAAAAAAAAGTTGAACAGCGGGGATCGAAGAAGAAGAAGAAGAAGAATCTGGTTTGTAAGATAGTAAGAGGGAATGAATACAAGAAGAAGGTATGGTGAAGGAATAACGAAAATATAGATTGAAGTTTGAATTAGCGGCAGTTTTTCTGTTTATTTTTTCTTCTCCTCTTAGAACATGTAGCAACAAATCGTTGCTGCTGCTGATGATGATTCAGAGCATGAGCGTGGAATGTATTAACGAACAGAATAACAGAATTGTATCTAGATTTTCTTTCTTCCCTTCTTTCTTTCTTTATTCCATCTTCCTTTTTTTCTTTCTTTATTCCATCTTCCTTTTTTTTCTTTCTTTATTCCATCTTCCTTTTTTTTTCTTTCTATCCTTTTTTCTGTCTTTCTTTCTATCTTTCTTTCTTTTTTTTTTCTCAATGGTTAGTAATAATATACGAGCAGAATAGCGGAATTATAATGTATGATTCAACTATTAGAAAACAAAGGGGTTGGGAGTCGTACTCTGTAATTCTATAGTTGCTTCTTGAATAACAGAATAATAGAATTATAGCGGGCAAATATCTTAAACCTTTCTAGTTAATACATCAGTTTTGTTTTTCTTTTTTCTCATACATATTAACCAGAATTAACAAAGTAAAATGTATTAATTAGACTGCATAATTAAAGCCTAGAATTGTCTTTAACTGGAAATTGAAACCAAGGCTTGTAACAGGCTAACTCGACCTGTTAGAAGCCCAATTCTAGAGCATGGTGCAATTCCCTGCAACTAACCGCGCAATATTAACGTTGACTACTTTTTCTAACTAATCATCCAACGTATATCTCATTGATTTTATCGGCTGCTATCAGTGAGTTGAAACGGGTGCTGTAGAATAGAAGCCAGGTTCCCAGTAATTCCACCCAGTTTTCTGTGACCTGGTCTCAAATCTGATATTTTTTAAGCTTCGCTTTTGGGAGTAGATTTTTTTTTTTAAACTTAAAATAAAGCATGAAAAGTAGTTAGCATCCTTTCCCCGCTATATTTAAATAAAAGTTGTTTCCGATATTTGCACTCTGTACACTCCATTCGAAGGACAACTTTCCTGGTGGTTTTAGCCATTTTTGTTAGGTTTGGTCTGACCACCATAACCGCTTTCTTTTCTATCGTAACGTCTCTTACCTTGAGCACATAATGAGGCTTTACCAGCCTTGTAATGTGAAACCTTGTGAAGAGTATGTTTCCTGCATTTTTTACCTTTGCAGAAGGTCCGCCGGGTTTTGGGGACGTTCACCATTTTCAACGCTTAAGGCTTTTCTCAAACACACGAAAAAAAAAAAAAAAGAAAGACAGTTTGAATCGGGAAACGAAACTGAATAGCTGGGAGTTACTAGGGAGATAATTTCTTTTTGGCGGGATTGATACAATTCTTTTATATATTATTTTTTTTTCTCAGGCATTGAATTGTGGCCATGCTGAAGCACCATCTTGAACGGTTTTAGTCGAACAGATTGATCCCAGTACTTTTTTAAAATCTATTATTTATTCTATCGGTCTCTACTGCCGAACCGCTTGATGACAAGGACGTAAACAGGACGTAAAGCAGCGGAAACTGCTCGCGATATCAACGAAACGTTTGGTGAGGAAATGACCAGTGAGTGGTCAGCTCGAAAATGCTTTAAACGATTTCAGTGAAAACCTGAGTCTTGAAGATCGTGAGCAAAGTGAACGCCCATCTGTCATCGATTACGGTCAATTAGAGACTGTCATTGAGAAAGATCCACATAAAACAACTCAAGAACTGGCAAAAGAACTTCAAGTTAGCCAGAAAACTGCTTGCAACCATTTGCATGCAATCGGAAAATCAAAAGAGCTCGACAAATAGATACTACACGATTTGAATGAAAATCAGAAAATGCAGAGATATGAAATTTGCTCGTCGCTTCTTCTCCGTAACCAGACCAATCCATTTCTCGGCTGTATTGTAACTTGCGATGAAAAGTGGATTCTGTACAATAATAAAAACACGTTCTTCGCAATAGTTGGACCAAAATGAAGCACCGAAAATCTTCCCTAAACCTGAGCTCTTCAAAAAGAAGGCTATGGTGACTGTTTGGTGGCGCACTGCTGGATTCATCCACTATAACTTCTTAAAACCTGGAAAAACCATTAATGCAGAAACATATTGCCACGAAATTGCCAAAATGAACTAAAATCGGTTACCCCTCCGTCCCAGACTGGTTAACAGAAGAGGGCCAATCATTCTTCATGACAATGCTCGACCACACGTTTCACTAATGACGTGCAACTGGCTGAGCACTCCACAGACACGTGTACCCTTAACGTAGTTCTGAGGGAGATTCAGCGTGACACAGAGTGTGACAAGGCTGGCCCTTTGAAATACAAGTTCTACTTATTTTTGCCAGCTGTGTGGACTGGAGCAACGAGAAAGAAAGTGTCTTGCTAAAGGACACAACGCGCCGTTGGGAATTGAACTCACGACTTTATGATCATGAGCCGAATACTCCAACCACCAAGCCATGCGCCTTCACACACACACACACACACACACACACATAGTATTAATTAACAGTAAGAGATGGATGACAACAGGTGCCGGTGCTCTGCACACTTAACGAATTTTACGTTTTTGTTTAAATTATTCATTTTGTATGTATGTATGTATGTATGTATGTATGTATGTATATATATGACGGGCCTTCACGCAGTTTCCGTCCATTAAATCTATTCTCAAGGCACTGGTCGGCCCAGAGCACTTTCCCTCAAGATGCCACCATAGTAAATTACCAGTAATTATTTTTTATGAACTCGAAATGTTTCAAAGATTGATAGAATGACAAAGGGAGAAAATATACAGACACATACTCTGCATGAAAACCAAATAGTAAAGTGAATGTTGTGATTCATGGCATTTTAACGATTCTGGTAAGATTTGAACACGGAAAATTGATAGAGATGAGATTAATTACTGTAAGGAAATTAGTCTGGCGTTCTGCTAAGAACCTATTATCATATTTTGTTTTACATGATATTTTGAGTGTTATGCTTTAGACAACATTAACTATGGAAAGCAACTGAAGACATAACGTACTTAACATAATGAATCTAATTTGAGTTAAGCGTTACACAACCATAACTATGGAAATCAGTCAGAGAAATACTAAAAATCGTGAGGGTTATGCTTTAAGCAAGCCTAATTATGGAAACTTTTCATGTAATGAATCAAGTTTGAGTTTTATGATTGAAATGACCTTAGATACGGAAGACAATGGAAGGCAAAATCGAAACCCATAACATAGCTTATCTCGTTTTGGGGTTACACTTTAAAGAACCTTCACTATGGAAGGCACTTAGAAACCTGATCGAAATCTTTCAAAATCTAGTTTGTGTGTTAGGCTTTCAATAATCTTATTTATGAAATGAAAACAACCTAAACAATGGGAAGGCAATCATGGGACATACTCAAGATATTTGATGTAATGAAATAATGTTAAGGGGGTCTTTAAATTTAGGCATAGAAATACAGTAACAATATACATGACACTAATCACCGATTTAGAAATATAAAAGAAAATATATATATACTCATGTACTGTTAGTTCTATCAAACAAGTATGTATCCAGTTCTATATTTAAGAGATGAGGAATTATGTACAGTATTTACATTATTTACAATTGACGGATATTTGTCCTCATCTTGTTTGTTGCTAACACAACGTTTCGGCCGATATACCCTCCAGCCTTCATCAGGTGTCATGGGGAAATTTCGAACCTGGGTTCTCATTCCTAAGGGTTTTTTTTTTTAAGTTGTTGTTGTTAATGTTATTATTATTATTATTATCATTCAGGTCACTGCCTGGAATCGAACTCGGAATCTTGGGGTTAGTAGCCCGCGCTCTTAACCACTACGCCATATGTATGTATGTATGTATGCATGCATATATACACACACAGGTGTGTATTTGCATATGTATGTATGAATGTAAGTAGATAGGTAGGAAGAAGGTATATATATGTGTGAATAAATATGTATGTATGTATGTATGTATATATGTAGGAAGGTAGGTAGGTGGTAGGTATGTATGTTTGTGTATGTATGTATATATATA
>NC_069003.1:9978408-9980521 GCF_001194135.2 Octopus bimaculoides
AATTCTGAGGTAACTGAAATTTTCCTCTTACATAGAAAAGGAAGACAAAATCGTAGCGGCAATTGTTAGCAACGCTATGAGACGAAATTGTAATGGAAAGATTTCATTAGAATTAAAAGATCGGTGAAAGAACCTCATTTTGGTTTCTATCTATCTTATCTAGCTGGATGGATGGATGCACGGACGGATGGCTCGCTCGCTGGTTTGCAAGCAGGTTGGTATTTTTTTAGCTCCTTTTTCTGACTTATTTTGTGTGTATGTGTGTGTGTGTGTGTGTAATATTCACACTTTGTCTAAGCAGACTGTACCTGGTTGGAGAAGTCTAATAAGACTGAAACTTTTCCGTTGCTTCCACTAGTTGTATTTAAAGATCCAATTAAATGTCCATTGTTTATAATGCACCAAAATTTCCATCAACTGATCTTAGTGGAGTTATCTCCTCTTACCCTTTTAAGAATTTTATACTCTGAACTGCATAACAAAAACCAGAAAATTTTATTCAAGCACCAAACTGACATTGTTGTAGGATTGATATGATCAACTAACCCGTTGAAATTGGTACCCCAGCATGGCCAAAATCCAATGATTATTACCAGTAAAAGAATAATTTGACAGCAGTTGTATCAAAGTATTCTCTTTTATAGATCATTGCATTTTACGTTCTTGGAATTATGACTTGAAGCTAAATCCTAAAATACAAAGTCTTACTTTATCGCTTGTATTTTAATTCGCTTTCAATTTTTGGATGAGAGCGTGGCTGTGGTTAAGAAACTGGCATTGCAGCCACGTGGTTTCCGGTTCAATCTTACTGCGTGACATCATAGGCAAGTATCTTCTACTATAGCCCGGGGCCGACCAGTGCTTTGTGAGTGAATTTGGTAGACGGAAAAAGTGTGCAAGCCGTCGTGTATGTATGTATGTATGTCTTTTTGTTTGTGTATGTCTTTCACCACCACCGGATAACCAGCATTGGTTTGTTTACGTTCCAGTAACTAGCGGTTCGGCAACAAGAATTCAATAGACTTAAGAATATGTTGTTGGCACTCCGTCGCTTACGACGTCGAGGGTTCCACTTGATCCGATCAAGCCTGCTCGTGAAATTAACGTGAGTACTCCACAGACACGTATAACCTTAACGTAGTTATCGGGGGTTTTCAACGTGACACAGTGTGACAAGGCTGACCCTTTGAATTACAGGCACAACAGAAACAGGAAGTAAGAGTGAGAGAAAGTTGTGGTGAAAGAGTACAGCAGGGTTCGCCACCATCCCCTGCCGGAGCCTCGTGGAACTTTAGGTGTTTTCGCTCAATAAACACTCACAACGCCCGGTCTAGGAATCGAAACCGCGATCCTATGACCGCCAGTCCGCTGCCCTAACCACTGGGCCATTGCGCCTCCACAACATCACGACATAACATTGTCCAATGTGAAATTTGACGGAATTCGGTTACTGTTTCTTGCAGATCAAATGATTTCGTGGAGACAGAACTTCTAGTCGGAAATAATTCAAACTGAACAATAGCATAAAACTTGTGAAATTTCGATCAAGTAAAAGCATCCAAGCAATTTGTGAAGAAAAATATCATTTGAGCGTTTTTAAAAAAAGAAAAATTAAATTTGTAAAGGTAAAGGGAAGTAACTTAAAGCTCGTTTTGTCTTAAGTATTCTAAATTCCGGGGTTAACTCCCCTACTTATTTTATTATGAAGTATGTAATTAATCTACTATAGGCACAAGTCCTGAAATCTTAAGGGAGTAGGATAGTCGATTACATTGACCTCAGTGATTGACCGGTACTTTTTACATCGACCCAAAAAGATGAAAGGCAAAGTCGATCTCGGCAGAATTTGAACTCAGAACGTAAAGACGGACGAAATGCCGTAAAACGTTTTGCCCGGCGTGCTAACGATTCTGCCAGATCGCCTCACTACGTATAGAATTTTAGTTGTTTAGCTATCCTTGCTTCTTTCTATTAAGTATGAAAATCAGCATCTAGTTTATTATATGCTTTTCATGCAGCAGACATCCATACGTACAGATCTACGTACCCTAAATAAATAAAAGAGGGGGTGGGCATAAAAATATATTGACCCCAGCATTGATTGCATAAATGT
>NC_069003.1:9980618-9983270 GCF_001194135.2 Octopus bimaculoides
AGATGGAAACTGAAAGAAGCCCGTCATACGTATGTGTATATATATATATATATATATATATATATATATATATAGAGAGAGAGAGAGAGAGAGAGAGAGACAGGCAGAGGTGCGCGCGTACGAGTGTGTGTGCTTGTGTTTGATCTCTCCACTACTTGGCAAAGAGTTTTGGTTTGCCTGTGTCTCCGTAACCTGGCAGTTCAACAAATGAGATCTATAGAAAAGTACTGGACATAAAAAAAAAGTCCTGGGGTCGATTTGATCGACTCAGCCCTTCAGAATTTAGGCACAAGGCAAGCTATTTTATATTTGACGGATTAAATCGATTGCATCGCCCTCAATGCTCAAACGGTAGTTATTTTATCGACCAGAAAAGGAAGAATGGCAAAGTGGACCACGTCAGAATTTGATTGAAATCAGAACGTAAAGAAATGCCGTTTAGAATTTTGTTACGAATAACAATAATTCTTCCAAATTTTTTGATACAAGGCCAGTAATTTCTAATATTTCTGAACATACTGAGCAAGGTTACCACACCCAAGATGGTGCAGAATTCACGTCAAGCAAATCGAGAGAGGTTGCCCGGCCTCTAAGTAGCCACTCAACCTGCTAGAACTGGCAGTCAAATCGACTTCAATTCACACCCCTTATCGACTTTTAATGAATATGGACAACATCAGATAATGTAATCTAAAATGTATTATGTTTGGAAATTGGGCGAGATAGCCTTGGTCGGAAAACCTTTGCAGTTTTGGTCTAATCGATAGGGACAAACTTGGGTCAATAATTACATCAGCAACAGCACTATCATCGCCATCGTCGCCATAATCATCATCATCAACAGCAGCAACAACAACAAGCAAACTAGAAGAAGCTAATCTGTAACCCGAACCCTAACCCTAAAACCCTAAAGCTAAAACCAGTACAAACGCACGAACGATGTCATAAATAACAGTGACAAACGAAATATATACCGCTGATAGTTGTTGTTGACAACGGATAGTTTTTGTTGACAAACAACGGCACTAATTTTATTCAAGAGAAAAGATCTCCTGACACTGTTGTTTACATTCCACGGCGTATGTGTTTTCACCTCAATAGACGTCAATGATTGGTTGGGATCTATTTCAAAACGGGGGCACCAGTTTTCATTTATGTTTTATGTAGTGTTTTTGGTACCGAAAGACTTTCAAACTTCGTATACTTATCTATTTTGTGTTATAGAACAGAAAAAAAATTTTTGTATTCGAATTTATTTCATGTAAAAAATTGTCTTATTTCGATAATTTCTACTAATCACTGTCGTCTATTCAGTTGAAAACAGTTAGCGCTGTAACGGTGTATATCGTATTAATCCCCTAACCCTAACCCTGACTAGACTGTTAACCCTAACCCTAAAACTAACCCTAACTCTAGAATCCGAACTCTAAAATTGTTACACACATAGATACGGGGGCACCAGTATTTTCTTAACGAAACACTAACGAGTAATTTTAATCCCTTGAACTTTGACTTGTATTGAAAAAAAAAAACTTAATCACTAAAGTTATGGCACGACAATTCTTGTCGAAATAAATAAAGACATTAATTAAAAGGAAGAAAGAGAGAAAAATTCGAATTTTAAAAAAAACCGAATTGACAGAATATAGAGCAACCTTTATCTGGAAGCGGATTACATAACACATGGTGGGTCTTGTTAAATCTCTCCGAACCACTTGAAATTTTTTTAAAGTTACACCAGATTGTTTGTTTTTTTTAGAAAATGCACTACAAGTGCAGTTTTGCATAAGCCAAGAGAAAGTATATTAAATATCGATTTGTGTTGCCCGGTGTTTCGAAAGTCGTGAGTTCGATCAAAGATTATCTTCGTGACAAAAATGCTTTGTCCTTTGTGTGTCGGGTGTTTACAATTTTCTAGGGTCGTTAGTTCAGTAAGATTTACATTCGTGGAGACTGACTTTAATTTAAATGTTATTAATAACACTCAACAAGTGGTAACCATTTAGTCCTGCTTCAAGGGATGATGTAGCACAATGTGGTAATCTTCCAGTTTAGGGAGGTAAAAAAAGTAAATAAAAATACAAGGGAAATAACTTAACGTTACTAGTATCATCCGTACTACTCTGAAATGTGTTTTTTTTTTTGTTGTTTTGTTTTTTTTAGCTGTTTATAAATAAATCACACACGTGATTGAATATCAGTACCGGCTGCACAACTTATGGTAATCTTCCAGTATAGGGAAATAACAGTCAAACTAAAGCGTTTGACCCGAGCTCAAAAATAAAAAAATAAATTAGTGTAATAGGTGTAAAACAACTTGCTGCGAACGAATATGAAGAATGCGCGCTCGCGATCGGGTGGGGTGAGGGAGAGTACGGATAATACTAGTAAGACGTTAAGTTATTTCCCTTGTATTTTTATTTACTTTTTTACCTCTCTAAACTAGAAGATTAATGCACAATATTTCGTCCTTTGTGCTTTTTTAGACGTTATGGGAAGTAGTTAAAGGCAATTTGACTGTTATTTTTACTAGGTGGCGAGGACATACGATTTGCCGCCAAATGGAGGCTGCCGTTCGGCTAAAAGATGCATAATGTTAAATGTTTGCAGCTTCTTTATCATTAATTTCTAGAAAAAATGAATACAATATTT
>NC_069003.1:9983722-9990334 GCF_001194135.2 Octopus bimaculoides
GTTGTCGGCTGGCCTTCTACTCCTTATTTCGAGCAATGAACGACAATATAAGACTTTGAAGGCAGTTGCTCCCGCGAACCAAAATAAAATTCGGGATTTGCGGAGGGTCAAAGTTGGTAACAAAAACAGGACATACAACAAACTAAACGAAACGAAGACAGACAGGGAGGGCCGTCAGGCCAAGACGAGGCAAGGTAGTTAACGCTGAAAGAAAATTTTTTGGCAAGGGAAAAGATAGGAGAGGAGACAGATAAGAATGCATCTTGACTGCGGACAGACTGAAGAAAAAGAAAGATGACCACGTGAGGAAAGGCAAGATGGACGAAAGTCGCGTGTGAGCAACGAGAGAAAGAGAGAGTAGAAGAGGGAGAGAGAGGGAAACAGACAGACAGATAGAAAATGGTGAAGGGGAGAAAAAAGAATTAGAGAAAGGATGAGAGAGAAAATGAAAGAGTGAAAGAGGGAGAGAGAAAAGAGTAAAGGACGGAGTCGCATCAAATATATTAAGATAAACTTACTTGGAAATGGATGCGTGGCGTTCAATCAAATAATTAGCATACAAAACTACATCAATATACCAAATTTGAAAATCAACTGGAACAAAATTCAAGAAATTGAAAAGTAAAAGCCAAACAGAAAATTCCCATAAGTACAATTTTGAAAATAATCTAGTAAAAATTTGAAAGAAAAATTGAAGTGATTGGAAGAAATTTAACAAGATCCGACATGGCTGATCACCAGGCGGGCCACAAAAAAAAATTCAAGGTAATTTTTCGTTAGGTATGCCGTTTAGATAGTCTCACGAGCCGCAGTTTGCCCAAAAGTGCTTTAGAGTGTAGAATGAAATTATTTGTGGTATTTATTCTGGCTGGTCGTGCTCTGTGTTCAAATTCTATCGAGGTCAACTTTGTCCTTCATTCTTTTAGGAAGGTCAATAAATTAAATTGAATTAAATACCACTTCTGAATACTTTGGTGGAATTGTTAAGTTTACAGGACAAAATGCCTCGCGGTATTTGTTTGGGAGGCTCGTCACGCTCCTACATTTTGAGGTCGTAAACTTAATCTGTAACCATATAGGTGCAGGCGTGGATGTGTGTTTGAGAAGCTTGCACCCACCAACTATGTGGTCTTTGGTTCAGTCCTACTGCGTGTCACTCTAGACAAGTGACTTTTACTACAGCCCCGGACTGAATAAAACCTTGAGTGGATTCGGTAGCTAGAAACTGAAAAAGTCCATCATATGTATGTATGTATGTATACCATGAAGTCACTTGGAATGGATCCAAAGGCCATAGAAACTCTTGCTTCGGATCGAGCTGGATGGCGAACAAAAGTTGTGAAAGCTTTTGAGGAGGCCAGGATGACACATGCAAAACTCAAAAGAGATTTAAAGAATGTTGCGATCGAGGTGAATCTCAGTGACCTTTTTGTGTGCACAGTTTGTGACAGACCATGCCTTTCTTTTGCTGAACTCAAATCTCATTTGCGAACCCATGAAAAACGAACCTCCACCAGCTACTCTGCCTGTATATCTGTGCACACCTTTCAGTGCCGTGTATGCCAGAAGGCATAACGGAAACCTCAAAAGACATTTTAAGATCCACAAAGATCAGAACTTAACTGCAGCTCTCTTGGTGGTCCAGATCAGACATGCAGTCTATGTGGGTATCTTTTCAAAACATTGTCTGGTTTTAAAAGTCATACCAGACGCCATGATGGATTTAAGGTGTACGTACAAGAAGTGGTCAAACTCTGCATAAGGAGAAGACAACCACGATGTATGGATGTATGGATGTATGTATGTATGTATGTATGTGAGTGAGTGAGAGAGAGAGTATGTGTGTGTGAGTGTCTTTGTTCTTTACTACTGCCTGACAATCGATGTTTTTGTCCCTGTAACTTAGCAGCCCAGAAGAGGCCGATACAGTAAGTACCAGGCTTAAACAAAAAAAGATTCTGGAGGTCAATTGGTTAGACTAACAACCCATCAAAGCATGCTCCAGCATAGCCACACGCAATCCAGTAACTGAAACAAGTAAAAGCTAAAAGATAGCCAGGTTTAATTCCACCACCTACCACCTTCTGAGCATTTTGTAGAATTTACTCTCTTGCAAGCGTTTGGTCCAGATTTCTTGGTTTGAACAGGATGATTTCCCATCTTCCTCTGTTTAGTCTTGGAAACCTTGAAAAAAGCAGAAAAAAAAAAGAATTTTTGCCAATGACCTTCCTTTCTTGACTAAACGGCAAGAAAAAAAGAAAAAAAAAGAAACGAGGTGGAAAGTTAACCTGATCTTTGGGCAGTACTGTACCAGACAACTCCAGATGTTTCGTTTTTATT
This sequence comes from Octopus bimaculoides, assembly GCF_001194135.2. Classification (NCBI taxonomy): domain Eukaryota; kingdom Metazoa; phylum Mollusca; class Cephalopoda; order Octopoda; family Octopodidae; genus Octopus; species Octopus bimaculoides. The sequence goes on from NC_069003.1 coordinate 9,986,063, forward strand.
AAACCTCGTTAGCGAAGAAGTCTTACTTTGACATTACAATGACTTAGAAGATAAAGCTTTTTGGACGACCACGTTACCCATTATACTTCAATGCGACCTGCCACTGTTTCATCGCTTCTCTTTATCTCGCTCGCTCCCTCTTTCTCTCTCCCCCTCTCTCACTCTCTCTCTCTCTCTCTCTTAAGTACTTCGATCCATATTTTTTTTTTTTACTTTTTTTGAGATCAATGCATGTTTTCAAGATCAATGCATGTTTTCGAGATCAATGCATGGCTTCGTCAGCGAATCATATACGACGACGGTCGATAATTATCGATGGATAGGTGAGCTGCTACAGGTTACACCATCTCAAAGTGTGTGTGCCTGTGACCGGGAACTACATGTGAACTTGTCTTCCCAATGAAACTCCGAACAAGTTGGTCGGAATCAGCTCAACACACCCCGGGTGGATGCTGTCTTAAGTACAAGTGAGTATGTAATTAGAAGTTCGATATAAATTTAAGCTTCAATAAAAATACAAATTCTAATGAATCTAATCTTCATGACGTCAGTTGACATGCGTGAAGGCATACTTACACAATTGTGCTCCATTGATTTTGTTTCTTCATAACTTTCAGAAAAAAATGGATATCTTTTTTAATGAAATTTTCAACAAATACTTTCAGGTCATATCGGAATTTGTTGTCAAAAGATTTTTCGGGGTGGTGGTGGTGGTGGTGGAATTTCAGATAATTTACACGAGTTGACTTTGTTTCCTCATAACTTCCATTAAAATACGTATTTTCTATTGAAATTTTCAACAAATACTTTTCAGTCGAAGTAAATAAAAAAGAGTCCCCCTTCGGTCATGAATGACTATGAAATTGCACCTAGAAAGTTCCTTTCCGAGGCACAAGCCTGGATAAGGTTGTTTATGGAAGACTAGCAGTCGCCCCTGCATACCAGCCTCTTTTCTCCATGCCACAGATGTTATCCAAGGGAAAGGCAAAGGGGCCGATACAGCTTGGCACCAGTGACGTCGCTACTAATTTCTACAGGTGAGTGAACTGGAACAACGTGAAATAAAGTGTCTTGCTCAAGAAAACAACACACAACCCCTTTCGGGAATCGAACTCACATGATTGTGAGCCCGATACTCTGACCACTGAGCCATGCACTTTCACCTCAGACGGAGTAGATAACGATTATATCGGAATTTAATTAAACAAAAGTAAAGGGAAAAAATTGGTGAGCATACACACACACACACACACAATAGAAGTAGTTTGGATAAATTCCAGCTGTTTCCTCTTGAAGCACATCTGTTTATTTCATTATTGCAATCTAATATGTAGCCTCAGTTGTTGGTGTTGATCAAAATACATATTAAAATTGAGAATTATGGAAATATCATTTGTAGAATAATTGTATAACAAAACAGGAAATTGGAAATTTTTGGTATTATCTATTCACCTATTAGCAAATGAAACACGTGTAATGGTTGAATAAATCATACCAAAAATTCCAATTTCCTGTTTTGTTATATACATACAAAATAAAACTCGAAATTCTGAAAAAATTGTGACGTCTGTCAGTAATAATTGAAAGCTACACAATTTAGAAGATATCTGTTGAAAATTTCATTTAAAATCCCATTTTTCTGAAAGTTATGAGGAAACAAAGTTGACTCATGTAAATTATCCGAAACTCCTCTCCCCGCCTTAAAAAAATGTTCACATGAAATTCCGATATAATCTGAATTTGCACAAAAGGTGATTCGAACCCCAACTGCTAGATAACTGATCAGACAATATGAGCGAATCATCGCAGTTTTATGTGATCGATCTATTAAGCAGCTAATCAGCGTAAAGATGTGGAGTGATGTTATTTTCTAGAATGTTCTTGTACCCAATAAAAGACCGTTTTTGGTGCTTTTAAATTGCAGAATATTGAAGGCAGCTGAGAGACTTGCGCCTCCATTCTTGCCACACTGACATTTCCATATTCTCAGACAGACCCATTCCAATATTCACACAATGTCACATAAGCAACTTATACTGACGCGGCGCGGTTTTTCTCTCTCTCTCTCTCCCAGAAAGTGTTTCAAGGGTTGTAAGTTCGATCAAAGATTACCTCCATGGCACAATGCTTCGTCCTTCTTATCTGGCGTTTACAATTTTCGAGGGTCGTTAGTTCTGTAAGATTAACATTCGTGGAGACTGACTTTAATTTAAATGTTATTACTAACACTCAACAAGTGTCGCAATTAACATTGCTAAATGTAAGTAGCCATCACTAAATATCCTTATGTCCGGTAATAAATATTCCAGCTAAACATTCGCGGGTTTTGCTTCAGTTATTATTCACGCAACCAACAATGCAAGCCCGTCGCCAGACTTAGGTGCTTGGGGGTGTTTCAGACTATTCTGGGTAGGCGCTAATTTGTAACAATGCTAAAGTGGAGTTTCGAAGTGTGTCCCTGTGAATCCGAGGGTGCACCATTGAATAGTGAGGTGGAAGCGCCGTCCAGTGCAACCCATTAGCGACGGGCATGCAATAGTGACATGTGGAAAATTTCATTTAAAAAATCCATTTTTCTTTAAGTTATGAAGAAACAAACCTTGAGGAAGCATGCAATGCGAAAAAAGAAAGCCCGCATCTTCATAAAATTTCACCGAACCGTCTTGAAACTAGATAAATATCTGGATGTAATACAACAGAATAACAACCTGTGGTGATCACGGTCGGATGCAGGTCAAACGATGAATATTCATTCAATGAACGTTATGAGCGCTTATGAGCGCCGAATGTAAAATCAAGACATCTAAAAGTTGTCTGTTCGCATTTTGTCACATGCTCAGCGTTGTGTACATGATGTCACAAGTAACAAATGCATGCGCCAATGTATAATCCTTTTACTTGCGATGTCATTTGATATGCTAGAAATAGTTACCAAAATTTCTCATGAAATATCAACCTACCATCTTAAAAAAAAAAAAAAGAATGAAATTTTATAAACTGTAGATCTGTGGTTTTCAACTGGGGTCAATGCAAGATTTTGTCGTTAAAACTAATGGGCAATAAATTGGTTATGCTTTTACAACACGAAAATAATTTCAACAATTTTTTTTATACAGTCCCTAACACATTAAAGATACGTAATTTCAGTTTTACCCAAAACTAACTAGAAATGTGAGTAGGTGCGAATAAGCTCACATCTTGATTTTCATTCAAGACCGATTCGTTCCTGTCCACTAACCCCTTCGTGTCGTGTTAATAAAGAAAACACGGAAATGTAACGGCTAGAAGGCCTTTGATCATAAACCGACTCAATCAAAGCCTACTTGGTGTTAAACAAGAACTTTTGTCAACGTGACCCGGTCCTTGTTAAACGAAGGAATTTTGTAAACATTTTGCTTGGATTTCGATGATTAATTTAAAAAAATACATTTTTTAATTATCAAGGCAATTATTGTTTTGATAAATTACTTTGCATTCTGATATTAAACATGTTGGATATTGTTTGAATAAATTACATAACCTTATTAAACATTACAGCTGATTACGTTACTATAAATATATTGTTGTGAATGGCATTGAATGCGGGACTACAGCAAAAAAAATGATGTTTATAAAAAAATATTTTTTGTTTCTTCCAATTTTCTTATCACTAAAATACAACGAATAGCTTATATCAAAAATGAAATATTAATTACCGTATATATTTTGATTTATAAATCTGAAAATTAGATTTGAAATTATTTGTAGACTAATGAATGAAATATATTAGCTATTCTGTGCGGAGTTGTAGATTGTCTGCTGTGGATAAATTCCTTCAGCCTATTTATTTATTTGATCAAAACATACAGGTTGTTTTCGGTTGATCAAAGCTGTAAAATAACAGAATCATTTAATAAAGCCAACTCCAAAGTGCCCAGCTGGGGCTACCACTTCTAATCAGAGCCTTCTGACGGACGACTGATTAAAGGTAATATATTAATTTTCATATTATATTTAACGTAAAGCCCCCCCCCCCGATTCCACCACCTCATTATAATATGAATAGTGCGTAGCATTTTAAGGTTTGCCTTTTATAATATATATGTATGTGTGTGTGTGTGTGTGTGTGTGTATACATGTAAGTATATATATATATATTTCTATACATACATACATGTATATATATAGATATATATATATACATAACATATATATATATATATACATAACATATATATATATATATACATACATATATATATATATATATATATATATATATATATATATATG
>NC_069003.1:9991617-9992709 GCF_001194135.2 Octopus bimaculoides
ATATATATATATATATATATATATAAATATATATAAATATATATGTATGTATGTATGTATATTTAGAGAGAGAGAGAGATAGGTAGATATAGATAGGTGTAACTTCTTTATGTCATGAAATATTGTTTACATTTTTCATGTACATTTCATTTTTATTTTAGCATCATCACCATCGTCAAATAATGTTAATATAATTCTGCTTGTTATGGTATATTGTTCGAGTGTTAAGGCCTTTTAATTATGAAACGAATTCGAAGGCATAATCGAAAATGTTTTAGCATAATTAATCAACCTTATGGAGATCTATAAAATATATGTATAGTTAAAAAAAAAATATGGAAATAATATTTATATAACATGAAATAATCACGGATCCCGCTTGTTAATTAGTAATTGAGATATGATTTAAAGAAAAATAAATAAATATCTGGGAAAATCCGAAACAGCTGATGTATTTATTAATCAGAACCTGTTGACTTGGAAATAAATTGACGTGTGATGGTGCAGAATTAAATTAACGAATAAAAAGAAAAAAGTGAGGTTAGTTTGGTCCCATTGATTTCGCAAGACTGGCGCTTTTAATCTATCCAAACATGGATTAACGTATTGCGTTTTGTAATCTATTAATGATTGATTATCTAATCATTAAGTCTTTAATAACGATGTCGATTCTTTAAGATAGATTTGTATCATTATCGTAGACTGTAATGAGCAACAGGCCCACAAACGATATCTGTTTCTAGTTGGTTCTTGTAATGTTTTAATATCATTTCACGTGGAAAAATATACGCAGTTAATTAACTCGTAATGTACATTTCATTATTTTGTTGTAATACAATAATACGAAGATAGACAAAACGATATCATGACATCGGATGATCATCGTATGATGGAAGAAAACGTTATTAATCAACAAATAATAACTCGAAATAATTAATACATTTTTTAATGACTTGATAATAGTATTTAGAAATATTTTGGGAGGGGTCTCCTCTTTCTCCTATTTTCTATGTATGTGTGTGTGTGTAACGAAATATAAATATATATATATATATACATATATATATATATATATATATATATATATATATA
>NC_069003.1:9993531-10010531 GCF_001194135.2 Octopus bimaculoides
ATATATATATATATATATATATATATACGTTCCCGTAACCTAGCGGTTCGGCAAACAACCCAATAGAATAAATACCGATTTTGAAAATAAGTACTGAAGATTGATCTCTTCGACAAGCCCCTCCAAGGTAATGGATGTAACTCAATGACAAACAAGTAAAAGATAATGATGTATGTACACACAGTTATTTCAAAAGTAAATAGACATCATTTTTGAAAAATTTATTTCAGTTTACAATATCGGGTTCTTTGATGTTTTTAAATACCTAATCTGGTATTTAGTAAACATGCCTTGTGTAGTTATTAATGATTTAACCCCTTTGGACATCGTACTAACGGCCAGTATCTGCAAACTTAAAATGTTATAATGAGGGTGTCTATTTACTTTTGAAATATGTGTGTGTGGAGGCGCAATAGCCCAGTGGTTAGGGCAGCAGACTCGCGGTAATAGGATCGCGGTTTCGATTCCAAGACCGGGCCCTGTGAGTGTTTATTGAGCGAAAACACCTAAAGTTCTACGAGGCTCCGGCAGGGGATGGTGGCGAACCTTGCTGTACTCTTCCACCACAACTTTCTCTCACTCTTTCTTCCTGTTTCTGTTATATCTGTATTTCAAAGGGCCAGCCTTGTCACACTGTGCCACGCTGAATATCCCCGAGAACTACGTTAAGGGTACACGTGTCTGTGGAGTGTTCAGCCACTTGCATGTTAATTTCACGAGCAGGCTGTTCCGTTGATCCAATCAACTAGAACCCTCGACGTCGTAAGCGACGGAGTGCCAACAACAATGTGTGTGTGCGTGTATCATTGTGTATGTGTTTGTCCCCCGCTTGACAACTGCAGAAAGAACCCTCAAATGTGGCATAACAAGCACTTGACTGGAACCCGCAGGGGAACAGGAAGCGAGGACGCCCGAAGCAGTCATGGAAGCGGAGCATTTTTGGACGAGCTCAGGACCACCTGCCTGACATGGGAAGCAGCCAAGAAACACGCCAGTGACCGCAAAAAGTGGAAAATAACTGTTGAGGCCCATTGCTCCACAAGGGGCAAAAAGGATTAAGAAGACGCGTTCGCTCGATTTGCCAGAAGTAAACACACCCTTAATCAACCTCCCACACCTACACCGTTAAACACATATCCAACATCACACACATTTGAAACAGCATACACATTTACTTACGCACACACACTCACACTGATATTCTATTTCACTCACACACCAGCATCCACAGTTCCACTTGATATTCACACTCGCAGTAACCAGTTCGTCTACATTTCCAAATATCTACTACTTTTGTTACCTCTATTTCACCTACACGGCCTTTTTTGCATGACAACGCATAAACTCACAACAGCACACAGACACACTAAAGTACACATACACAAACACACAATAGTACGCACACAAACAAAACAGCACATGCATACATATGCATACACACATACCAGAAAGCCTTACTCACACACATTAACAGAAAACAAGCATACACACTTACACATGTCACAAAAACACACACACACACTGTATACACACATTAGCTTCATAAACACACACACACACAGCCTCATACACACACATATAACCAAAAAACAAGGACATACAGACACACCTAATAGCTTCATACACACACATACAAACAATAGCTTTTTAGTGGAAAGTGGGTTATACATCTTTAGATTGTATACCTGACTTCCTACTCTAAAATTAAGAATATAACGGAACGCTGAACTCCAGACTAAACAACTTAAACAACACTTTATTTAGGTGGTAAATATGTACATCATTAGTTCTTGTTGTTACAGCTTCTGTGTGTATGAGCATAGTTGTTGGGACGTTGTTCTGTAGTTGTGAGCGAGCTGTCTTGTGTAAGTCCGAAAAATGTAGAGACAGCTTTAGCACACGTGCATGCTCATGGTCGGCCGACCGTAAAAGAGAAAGAATTGAGCGGGAAACACTTGCTTGTTTAATTCTACGCATGCGCAGGCGTTACTACAGCTTCATAGATACACACACATGCATATGCCTTGCCACTTGTTGTTCTCCTTGCCACGTGCCAAAGGCAACCACTTTACTACTTCTGGTCACTTCAGCATACAGTGGCTGTTTGATGGAAACAAATGTGTTCTCTTTCTCCATTTTTTCTCTCCTTGTTTATTCTTTCAGAAGTGCTTATGCTCAAAATGTAAAACACTTTTTCTAATTTCTGCTATTTCCTGAGGATAAAACCTAAAACACTCTGTTTTTAGCATATTTGACTCTTCCCTTTCTCCAATTTTTTACCCTCCATTTCTTTTCTTTCAAAAGAGCATATACTTGAAATGTAAAACATTTTTCTTCTAATTTCTGTTATTTCCTGAGCATAAACCTTATATAATCTAGGAGAGTATTGTAGTTCGCTTGAAGCATTGTGTATTGTTTGTAAAGAATAAAAAGTTTAGAATGGTATAACAATGCACTATAAAACAAAAAATGGACTATATACCTGTTGTAATTTGGTTATCTATAGTCCGATGATATTTCGGAATTACAATTCATTCTTCAGATATTCTTTGCTGAAAGAAGATCTGAAGAAGGAATTGTAATTCCGAAATATCATCGGACTATAGATAACCAAATTACAACAGGTATATAGTCCATTTTTTGTTCTATAGTGCATTGTTATACCATTCTAAACTTTTTATTCTTATATAATCTGTTTTTGGCATATTTGGGCTCTGTTTTTTCTTTTTGTTTTTTTGTTGTTTTTTTTTTTTACAGCAGCCTAAAATGAGCATCATTATTTCTTATGAACATATATTTCTTTACCAATGACTGTTTTCTCTTTATTATCTGTAGATATCATAAAAGAATTCTTCAACAGTGAAAAATGGAATTTGTTGAATTCATCAACACACCAACTGTTGATAATGTGGTTCTTCACAAACCATTCGAGTTGTCTTTAGAAGGCACACTCTGTGTAACTGGACATCATCTTATTCTTTCTTCAAGACAAGAATCCAAAAGTGAACTGTGGGTAAGTTAACCCTTCATCATCATCATCGTTGTCATGACCATCATTATTTAATGTCTGTTTTTCATGCTGGCATGGGTTGGACAGTCTGACAGAAGGCTAGCAACCTGAAGAGCTGCACCAGGTTCTATTGTCTGTTTTTGGCATGGTTTCTATGATTTGATACTTTCCTGATGCCAACCACTTTAAAGAGCGTACTGGGTGCTTTTTTATGTGGCACCAGCACCAGTGGTATCACCAAGTAACCTGCAAGACAAAGACCTCTTAATAAGTACTAGGCTTACAAAGAATAAGTCCTGGGGTTGATTTGCTTGACTAAAGGCGGTGCTCCAGCATGGCCGCAGTCAAATGACTGAAACAAGTAAAAGAGTAAATTGGTTTTATCAACTGAATTACCTTAAAGATGGGACAATTTGTATGCTTGTGTTGCAGATTTCTGCTTGTACTTCAAGACCAAAATTTTTACGAGTCTTGGCTCATACAGCAAATTACTTGTACAATGGAGCACTTGTACTATGATGTTCTACTATATTTGTTTTTTAGAAGCGTCGAATGCGTATCATATTATATAGACAAAAAAGTAATATTTTGAACACAGTATTACTGTGAAAATAGCAAAAAAAAATTGAGTACTATCCTTGTTTGTTACCAAATTTTTGTTTTGCAAGGATAGTAATACCCAATTTTTCTTCTGTTTCCACAGCGATACAGCTTTTGAAATATTACTTTCTTGACTGATTTATTGTCTCAAGTATCGACTAACAAACCTAATTCTTATTCTGCAGTTACTTCATCGCAGTATTGACAGTGTTGAGAAGAAACTATCTGGTGCTGGTGGTACTTTAACAATTCGCTGCAAAGACTTTTCTATCATCCAACTGGAAATCCCTTTGGCTGAAGAATGCATCAACATTGCTAGTTCAGTGGAACAACTGTCAAATATAGGTAAGATTCTTGTCACCTGGTTTAACCTTTTAGCCTTCAGATTAATGTAACATTTATTCTCATTGTTCTAAATTTATCCAGCATCATCTTGTAGCTTCAAGTTTTCAATTTTATGATTGTTTATTTTTAGAATGAGATTGTTGGGCAGACATGAGAAGCCAGACCAAACTGGCTTGGACATAAAACAGGTAGAATATTTTGGACGGATACGGCCTGTTTAAATGCTAAAGGGTTAACATCACCCTCGTCAACACTGCCACTATCTGATTCTGGGAGTCTTTGAGCAGAGTCCACCCTGTTGCAAAATATTTGGATCAAGTCTGTGATCTTAGGATATTTTGATATCCTGTGTTATATTTCTTCATACTGTAAACATCTAAGATGTCTACAGTATGCTTTCTGTTTCTATAGCCACTGGCATGGCTGGGATGGAAGGTAAGATCTACCTTGGCAGAATTTGAACTCAGAACATAAAGACAGAAAAAATGCTGCCAAGCATTTTGCCCGGCGTGCTAACGATTCTGCCAGCTCGTCACCTTGTTCTTGTAGAATATCAAAAATGGAGGACACTGCTTATATGACAGTGATACTCATTTACAGTTGTTATAGGATGACAAAATAAGGAAGTACACATACACACACACACATGTAGATATCTATGATTTATATACCATGGGCTGCTTTCTGTTTGCATCCCCCAAATTTCCCCAGATGTGTTTGGACAGTCTAGAGCTATAGTAGACGTCTCTTGCACACTTGCTCATGGTGCCAAATAGTAGTATTGAACCTGAAACCATGTGATTAAGAAATGAACTTCTGAACAACACACCCATACCTGCACTTATAATTTCTTATGTAAACGAATCAAAGTATTATTTATTAATTCTTAATTCTTATTATGTCTGTAGATGATGTTGCCCTTATGTATCCTTTCTTCTACCGACCCTTGTTTGATGTCCTGGAAGATGGTTGGCAAGCTTTCCTCCCTCAAGAGGAATTTAACCGTTTCAAAGAATGTTCTGATGAATGGCGCCTTAGTTACATAAACAAAGATTACGAGGTTTGTGTTTCTTGTTCTTGTTTATCTTCAAACATTATTGTTGTTTTGTTTGTTTGTTTTGTTTTCTTTTTCTATGAAGGATTGTAGCTTACTGGTTATAGTATTCAGCTAATGATCATATGGTTGTGAGTTCATTTCCCGGTGATAAACTGAAATTGAACCAAATTTGATGACTGGCACCTATGCCAACCTTCCTTTGTTGGACACTAAACTAAGCTTGTGAAGACCTGTTGGGGCAAGTGAGATCGAAACTGAACCAAATTCAATGACTGGCATCCGTGCCAGTGGAGTGCTAACAGTGCCATTTGAGCGAGATCACTGCCAGAGCAGCAGTCTCGCTTCCGTGCCAGTGGCATGTAAAAAGCACCATTTGAGTGCGATCATTTCCAGCTTCGTCTTACTGGCACTTGTGTCAGTGGCATGTGAACAAAACATTGGATTGACTCTTGTGCAGGTGGCATGTAAAAAACACCATTTGAGCGTGGCCGTTGCCAGTACTGCTGGACTGGCCCTCGTGCCGGTGGCACACAAAAAGCACCCATTACACTCTCTGAGTGGTTGGCATTAGGAAGGGCATCCAGCTGTAGAAACTCTGCCAGATCAGATTGGAGTCTGGTGTAGCCATCTGGTTCACCAGTCCCCAGTCATATCGTCCAACCCATGCTAGCATGGAAAGCAGACATTAAATGATGATGATGATGCATTGTATCCTTGACCAAGACACTTTATTTCATATTGCTTCAGTCCACTCAGCTGCCAAAAGTGAGTTGAACCTGTAATTCAACGGGGCCAGCCTTGTCACATTGAATCTCCTTGAGAACTATGTTAAGGATGCGCATGTCTGTGGAGTACTCAGCCCACTTGCACATTAATTTCATGAGCAGGCTGTTCTGTTGATGGGATCAACTGGGACACTCATTATCGTAATCAACAGAATGCTGCGGGATCAGCCCTGATTAAGAAAACCTATGACCAAAGACATTCCAACCATGACTGTCATGTCTTTTATTCAGACATATTCATACAAATCCTGCATTCTGATAACTACTGGGCTCATGGTACTTGTTGCACCAGACCAATGCAAGTTTGAAAGACGAGAGAGTAGGACTGGCTCTTCACAAACCATGCTGACTATAATAATAAACCCTTACTGCTTGTGTGGTGGTGCCTGGTTTAGTGGTTGAAGTGTTGGACTCATGATTGTGAGTTTGCTGTTTTGATCCCTAGACCAGGTGATGTGTTCTTGAGCAAAATTCTTCATTTCACATTGCTCCAGTCCACTCAGCAAGGAAAAATTATCCTGAAATTGGGGTGCATCTAACTCTCGCCACTATAGGCTAATTATTATCCTTTTGCATATATAGGATAAAAGAGTAGAGGGCAAAGGTCCCCTTTGGTCATGAATGACCATGGGATTGCACCTAGAAAGTTCCCCTCTGAGGTACATGTCTGGGCAAGGTTGTTTATGGAAGACCAGCAGTCACCCAAGCGTACCAGCCTTTCTTCGGGAAAAGGCAAAGGCTGATACGGCTTGCCACCAGTGTCATCACAACTCATTTCTACAACTGAGTGAACTGGAGCAATGTGCAATAAAGTGTCTTGCTCAAGAACACAATACACAACCTGGTCTGGAAATCAAACTACAGTAATGTTTTCTGCTATAGCTAAGGTACTTTTGTAATGTGCTTCAATGCACTCAAAACTTTTATCTAAATATGCACTGCTGATATATGGTTGTGTTGGTTTTCCTTTTGTTTATCTTCCATGTTTGATTGAATACCATAACTGACCCCATTTCATGTTGTTTGTACCAACAGGTGTGTCCTTCATACCCTCACCTTGTTATTGTTCCGAAATCTATTGATGACATCACACTTGTTCGTGTGGCAGGCTTCAGACAACATGGACGTTTCCCTGTCCTCTGCTATTATCACAAGGATACAAAGGTAAATGTGTGGTCCAGCTCCTTTGTCTTTTAGCTTTGCATATGTGTGTTTGTCTGTGGAGGCGTAATGGTCCAGTGGTTAGGGCAGCGGACTCACGGTCATAGGATCGCGGTATCGATTCCCAGACCGGGCGTTGTGAGTGTTTATTGAGCGAAAACACCTAAAGCTCCACGAGGCTCCGGCAGGGGATGGTGGCGAACCCTGCTGTACTCTTCCACCACAACTTTCTCTCACTCTTTCTTCCTGTTTTTGTTGTGCCTGTGATTCAAAGGGTCAGCCTTGTCACACTGTGTCATGCTGAATATCCCCGAGAACTACGTTAAGGGTACACGTGTCTGTGGAGTGCTCAGCCACTTGTACGTTAATTTCATGAGCAGGCTGTTCTGTTGATCAGATTAACTGGAACCCTCGACGGAGTGCCAACAACATGTGTGTTTGTGTGTGTGTATGCATATACGTGTTTCTGTCTACACACACACACACACATTTGTTCATCTGTGCTAATTCCCTCCTTTCATCTGCCAGTCTCACTTCTATTCTCCTTTGTCGTTTCCCACTCATTTTACAGGCTGTGATGATGCGAAGTAGCCAGCCACTTACTGGAACAAATGGACGCAGATGCAAAGATGATGAAAGACTTGTCAATGCAGTTTTAGGGATTGGTCGCCGTGGTTACATCCTTGATACCCGATCTCAGGGTCATGCCAAAGCAGCTCAGGCAAAAGGTAAGTTTCTTTCTATGAACATCACTCACTCCCTATTATAATATTTAGCCCTGTAGCATTTTAACCAGTTATATCCGACCAAAGCATTCTACCTGTTTTATGCTACAGCTGATCAGATTTTGCCTCTCACACCAACCCTACAATATCATTTAAAAACTTAACAGTTACTTCATTGGGCTGTGTGTTGTGTTCTTGAGCAAGATACTTTACTTCACGTTGCTCCAGTTCACTCAGCTGTAGGAATGAGTTGTGACATCACTGGTCCCAAGCTGTATTGACCTTTGTCTTTCCCTTGGATAACATTGATGGTGTGGAGAGGGAAGGCTGGTATGCATGGGCGACTGCTGGTCTTCCATAAAACAACCTTGCCCAAATTTGTGCCTCAGAGGGTAACTTTCTAGGTGTAATCTCATAGTCATTCACAGCTGAAGGGATCTTTACTTTTTACTTCATCAAAATCACCGAGCTAAAAGATGATGCTTGGTTAATTCAAAATGATGTGAATAAATAAGAATTACTTTCGACAGAGTAATCTGAACACTAAAGAGTTGAACAGTTTCAGGGGGATCTGTAAGATGGACTGATTTTTGTTGTTGTTGCTGTTGTTTGTGTTGTCTACCCCTTATATTGTCCCAAGCATGACTTCAAACTGCATCTGGTTGTGGAACCACTTCTTAGCTATTGTTGTTCCCAGGTTTACGCTGACCTGGAGTAGCAGCACCTGTTAGAATCCCAGCTATGAGTTAATTAGCATTGAACCACTGGGAATAAAGGAGCCCTAGTTCTTATTAGAATGTACTCCTAGGAGAAGATAAACTCGTATTATAAAAACCTGAAGTATAGTTGGTTTCTGATCGTCTCAACCTCTGTTGTTCTACTGATGTTATAGGTACTTGCTCTGAAAAGTGGTCTTAGTGTTGTGTAACATTTTATCCGTTCGAAACAAATTAATTCATGCACAGGAACTTCTTGGACTCTTGGAACGTTTCCACAAACTTACCGAATTTGAGATATGGCCTTACTCGGTCATGTGTTGATTTCAACCATGCATGCACGCACGCGCGCGCACACACTCACACACACATAAGTCCAGGGTATGACTTCAAACTACATCTGGTTGTTGAACCCTGGTACAAGATCCTGGGTTTTGAGGAGTATGAAACCGTTTCTTAGCTACTATTGTTTCCAGATCTGCTCTGGCCTTGAGTAGCAGCACCTATTAGGATCCCAGCTATGAGTTAATTAGCATTGAACCCTAGTTCTCATTAGAACTTCCTTCTAGAAAAAGATAACTCATAGTTCTGTATTTAAGAGATGAGGAATTATATACATTATTTACATTTGAAGGATATTTGTCCTCATCTTGTTTGTTGTTAACACAACGTTTCAGCTGATATACCCTACATCCTTCATCAGGTGTCTTGGGGAAATTTCAAACCTGGGTTCTCATTCCTAAGGTATTTCTCGATGTTACTATTATTATTATTATTATTATTATTCAGGTCACTGCCTGGAATTGAACTTGGAATCTTGGGGTTAGTAGCCCACACTCTTAACCACTACGCCATATGCCCATGGGCATATGGTGTTGTGTTAACAACAAACAATATGAAGACAAATATCCGTGAAATGTAAATAATGTAAAGATAACTCGTATAAAAAAAAACCTGAAGTTTCATTGGTTTCTGGTCATCTCAACCTCTCTTGTGCACTGGTGTTATAGGTAATTGTTTTGAAAAGCAACTTAAGTCCTTGTCATTTAACCCTGTTCTCTGTTTCTGTTGATTCCAGGTGGTGGATTTGAACCTGAAGCTCATTATAGCCAATGGAGAAGAATCAATCAAGCCATTGACAGAAAACATGCCCTCCATGATTCCATCATCAAACTGATTGAAGGTAATCACTATTATATCTCTCTATTTCTCTCTCTCTATCTCTCTGTTCTGTCTTTTTCTTTCTCCCTGTTGCTCTCTCCCTCTCTCTGTTACCCTCTATCTCTTGTTCTCTCTCTTTCTCTTGCTCACTCTCTTGTTCTCTTTCTCTCCCTCTATCTCTCACTCTTGTTCTTTCTCTTTCTTTTACTCTCTCTATTTCTCTTATTCTCTCTCTCTCTTGCTCTCTTCTTGTTCTCTCTCTCTTACTCTTTCTCTCTCTCTCTCCCTCCCCCCTCTCTCTCTGCCTTTAGTAATGTTACTTTCTCTCTTTCTTATTTAACTGTAATTAAGAAGCTTGTATTGTCACCATGTGGCATCAGGTTTAGTCCCACTCTGTGGAACTTTAGGTAAGTGCCATCTACTATAACCCTGGGCCACCTTATGCCATGTGAGTTTTAGGAAAAAATGTGTTTGCATTAATAATTTCACACATACACACACACTTATATATGTGTGTGTGAAACCTTTAATCCAAACACATTTTTTTCTCTTTGTTTTCTTTTTTCTTTCTCTGTTTTCTTTCTTCGTTCTTTTCTGTCGAAGAGCATAGACTCAAAACATTAAATACTTTTCCAGTTTTGCTGAACATCAAACTAATACACCTTGTTTATTGTTCTCTCACTTGTCTTTGTTTTTTGTACTTTGAAATACACACACACACACACACACACATATTCAGTAACAATAATAAATTTAATTTTTCTTTGACAATTTTTAGTTTTACCAATTTTTAATATATCACTCCTGTTTAAAACCTCTTACCTACTTGACAATTGCATTTCTATCTCTGCCTTGAAGGAAGCTTTATTTCTTGGACCCATATTTTTGTGCGCAACGATATTGTTAAACCTCTGTTAACAGTACCGTATGCATGTCCTTTCCGTTTTCTTTCATGCACAGATAAATTTTTCACTCTAGACCTTAATGGTCGTAAAGACACTATATCAGTGGATAGACTAAAAAAGGCCTTCGTAGAGAAAACTGTCCATGTTCCCACTGCAGACGACACACACACACAGCATTACAAACACGGTCTGCACACCCACTTTCACATTCCATGACTACCGTTGGGATCAACCAGGTACTGAACAAGGATTCTGGATTATTTTTCTGGTTTTTTTAATTAATTTTTGAGAGCGGTCGGGTTCATTTTTAGTGTTTTCGTTTGTGAAAGTAGTCGAATTTATTTCAGATATTCTCATTTTAAAGATCATCTCTGGGTAATCATTGAGAGGACTTTGGTATTGCCTTGGCAGAGGTTTGTGCTCTCTGAATGCTCTTATTATTATTATTATTATTATTATTATTATTGATTGATTGATAAAATGTTAAACTTCTTTTTTAAAGATTCTATGTCTAGTATCTTCAATAAAGTTCTCCTTTTCCTTTCATAGCTTGTAATGATACAAGTACTTCCACAGACAAATGGTTGTCCAAATTAGATTCCAGCGGTTGGCTGAGTAACGTTAAAGATGTCATCAATGCTGCTTGTATGGTCGCCCAGTTTATCGATAAAGAAGGTAAAAACTATTATCTTACCTCTGTTTACTTTCTCTATTTATTGTATCATATCTGCGTCACCCTATGCCCTTAAAACCTGTCCTGCAATTATAATTATAACTGTGTAACAAATTTTTATCTTTTTTTTTATGTCATTTGGTCAGTAAGTGTTCTTTCCTATTTGCTTCTCTCTAGAAATCAAAGGAAGTGACTACTATTCCCTTCAAATTTTGCTTTTGTGACCTGGACAGCAATGTTTTGAAACTGACCTTTTTCCCATTACATTTCATATAGATTCATTGCTGAAGCAGAAATATCGTTATAGCAAATATTCTGCTCAATACCAGAGATTTGCCTGTCAGTTGCTTGACCTTAATCTCTTAAGCATGTCCCTTAGTGACTGACTATAAGTGCATGTCTGATCATGAGCAGGAGTTGTGAGGGAGCATCATAGTCATGTGTTGAGAGGGATTCTTTGGGTTTGAATAAATGTAACAAAAGCAAAGTTTGAAGGAAATATTAGTCATTTTCCATACTTTGTAGGGGGTCAACAAATAGGAAATAACCGTTACTACTTAAGGACAAAAATTGTGTTACATAGTGTCATTTCTTCAGCTACTCTAACTACATGCCAATTGCTTCTGTTAGGATCCTCTAGTGGACTCTGCCCCCATAACCCTCATTCTCTTTCTCTCCTCTCTTTTTGTCATGTAATAAACTCACTCTATCAATTCATATCTTCATTTGCTTTTCTTCTCCCTTCAAATACTATGGCCTGTACCTTTTATTTTATCATGTACCTCTCTAATTCCTTATCTCTATTGTACAACTCTATCTTTCTTCATACCTCTTCTCTTCTGTTATTGCTTGTGCCATCACTTTGTCTCTAACTCTTTTTTCCCATCTGTCTTTATATTTCTCTGCCTGCTTACCTGACTGCCAGTTTTGTTGGTATACTAACTACTGGCTGTTTATTTTTCTATCTCTCTTTCCACCTATTTGTTTAACTTATATAATCCACTCCATTTATTAAACCTTTCTTTCTCTTTCCACATTTCTAAAATATGGTAAACAGATAGAATCCAACACAAAATATAAGTAAATAATTTTTAAAAAAAGAAGCTTTGAGATGTCATAGTTATAAGACATCATAGGCTGAAGATAACAGCTTTGAGGTATTATAGCATTAAGATTATCATAATATTAAAATGTCACAGCTTTGAGATTATCATGGCCTTAAGATATTTTAATATATCATAACTCTAACATGTCACAAAGCTTTAAATTCTTCTGACCCAAAGATACAACCTTGAAATATTGTCTTAAGATGTCAACCTTAAGATTATCATGGCATTAAGATATCATAGCCTTGAGATTATCATGACCATAAGACATTATTGTCGTAAGATATAACTTTAACATGTCATAAAACCAAGAATTATCATAATCCAAAGATATAGTAAACTTTAAATTTCCAGATCCAAATATGTCATAGATTTTATATGTCAGAGCTTTAAGATGTCAGTATCTTGAAATACTAAAATTCTAAGATATCCTCAATTTAAAACATCTGACCCTACAGATTATTGAAAAGTTTTCAATGTGTTATATGGTTATATTATTGTTCATTAATCTTTCTCTTCAGCTGCCTCCGTTTTGGTGCATGGCTCAGACGGTTTGGACACCACTCTGCAGGTCACTTCGTTGGCTCAACTACTACTGGACCATGACTGTCGTACAGTGAGAGGGTTGGTTATCTTTTAATCTTTTATCTTTTAGTAGTTTTGGTCATTAGACTGCGGTCATGCTGGGGCACCACCTTGAAGAGTTTTTAGTTGAATGAATTGACTCCAGTACATTTTTATTAAGCCTAGGGTAAAGGGTAAAGACACCCTTTGGTCATGAATGACCATGGGATTGCACCTACAAAGTCTCTCTCTGAGGCACAAATCCAGGCAAGGTTGTTATGGAAGACCAGCAGTTGCCCATGCATTCTATTCGTCCCTCTCCATGCCCCTGATGTTATCCAAAAGAAAGGCAAACACTGGTACAGTTTGGCACCAGTGACAATGCAACTCATTTCTACAGGTGAGTGAACTGAAGCAACATGAAATAAAATGCCTTGCTCAAGAACACAACACACAGCTCGGTTTGGGAGTCGAACTCACTACCTCATGATTGCGAGCTTGATGCTCTAACCACTGAGCCAAATGGTCTGTTTTGCTGAACCACTAACTTATGGGGATATAAGCAAATCAATTCAGGTGGTAGGGGACAAATACAGACACAAAGATACACACACACATGCACACACACACACACACACACACATATGTATAAAACACACACACACACATATACACATATAAACACATACATAACATCATTGCCATCATCATCATCACCATTTAATGTCCTGTTTCATCTTACAAGTTTAATTACCTGAAAAATTATAATCCCAGACGTTTAAACACTTCATCTTTTAATTCCTTGTGTTTAGCTAAAACCCGACAGTTTCCTGTCTCTCTCAGTGGTTCGTTAGATTATCTGTTTATATTATGTAGGTTTGAGGCCCTTGTTGAACGAGAATGGTTGCAAGCTGGTCACCCATTTCAGGAAAGATGTGCCAAGTCTGCTTTTGCTATGACAAAACAACACAAAGAGGCTCCTGTATTTCTGCTTTTCTTGGATTGTGTCTGGCAGGTAAGATAGAATATTGTATCTTTGTTGATTTTTTTCCCCTTAAGGTAGAAAGCCTTGAGGGATCCTTCCTTTACTCCGTTTCACAGTGTGGTCCTACCTGTTGGGAATCTAAACTGTACCTTGCGATAAAAAGGATGCATTCTACATATTATAAGTCAGTGATCCCCAATGTGTGGCAAATGCCCCACCAAGTGGGGCCTGGGAAAATTGTGGTGTGGTGTGGGATCCAAAATTTTTATCTTTGTTTTCAGTGGGACATGGAATTGTGAAAATCTCTCTCTCACAGCAGACATACTACACCTATTCTCAGCCTAGCCAAACCAATCCGTCCTGTGTGAAGACTGTTTGCTACAGTATAACAGTATTCTAATGTCCTAGTGTGGATATTTTTTAAAGGAAAGTTTATAATTATGAAATATTCTTTTCTACTCTAGGCACAAAACCTGAAATTTTTGGTGAGTGGTGGTGGTGGAAAGGGGTGGTGGCAGTCGATTAGATCAACTTCAGCACACAACTGGTATTTAATTTATCGACCCCGAAAGAATGAAAAGCAGATTGACCTCAGCGGAATTTGAACTCTGAACATAAAGACAGACGAAATACCGCTAAGCATTTCACCTGGCGTGCTAAAAACAGACAGGTGTGAGAAGTGCACTGAATAATAGACCAGCAGAAGGAGATGTTTTCCTTGGGTTGAATGGCAGTATTGTCATCTCTTGGAGGATAGCCACATTAAAGTGGCCATAGGCAATACCAAAATAAAGTATGCCCCACCGGTGAGGCATACACTTTTCTGGAAGGTTATATAAGGGTTTGGGGTAAAGCAGATTGGGAAACACTGCTATAAATTTTCCTTGCTATCTGACCTGGACATACTGCAGCAATAGATTGCTGAAAGGCAACTCAAGATGGCTGTGGACAAGTGCACCTCTTGGAACTTTCCTACTTCCTTTGCAACACTAACCTTAAGAAGTTTGCTGGTGAATGTTACCTAGACATTATTGTCAATAATGATCTGTGTTGGATGAATTACATTTCTAAAATTGGCGAAAAAGCCTTTTTTCAGAAGCTCACTGGCTATCTATGGCTATGGTATGTCCGCACATACAGTTTGTGTCTCCTTCAATCAGGAATCCCTATCTTGTTAAAACAGTGATGGGGCACAAACACAGACATAAAGACACAAACACACACACACACATGTATGCAATGGGCTTCTTTCAATTTCTGTCTACTGAATCTACTCACAAGGCTTTGGTCAGCACGAGTGGGACTGAACCTGGAACCATGTTGTTGAAAAGCAAACTTCTTACCACACAGCCACACCTGAACCTACATTTGCCAACAATATAGATTTGTATGCTTTTGTGCACCATGCATCCAAATGAGAAGATCTCTCAATGCAAATACCGCAGTTTGCGGCGTTCTAACAAAATACCCACTTTGAGTTGGATATAAAGATTGCCTTTTGGTATTTATACTGCTTCTGTCCCTAAATGATTATAATTTCTTTATGTGTTATAGATATGGCAACAATTTCCATGCTCTTTTGAATTCAATGAAGATTTCCTCCTGCTGTTATTTCAGCATGCTTATGCTTCACAGTTCGGTGAGTAAAGCAGTTAATTTATATTCACTCAAATTATTATTCACAAATTAGTATTAATGTATTGAGTATTAAAAAAGGCAGTATTAAATTAAAATAGTCTTCTATGTATCTTAATGTATATACACTGCTGATAGGCCAGTGACTGCAGTATTTATCCTGATATAACATCTCTTATAGATTTGCTATTGCGTTTTTATCACAGCATGTCTATAAGAAGTGTTACCCTCAGGATAGATACTGCTGTAGCTGGCCTGGCAACAGTGTATATACATTAAGCATTATGCATGGATGATCATTGTATTGTGATTGCTCTACTCCTCAGTTAACTCTAAATGTTTTCCCCACTCTACTTTTAAAACAAAAATTGCATATCTGATATTTCTTCGATTAGAATAGTGATTAATCCTTTAGCGTTTAAACCGGCCAAATCTGGCTCAAATATTTTACATGTTTAACATTCTGAAAATAAGCAATCGCATCATTGTAGCTTTGAGATTTCAATGATGTGATTGTCTATTTTTAGAACAACATTGCAGGGTAGGTATGAGAGATCAGATATAGATGATTGAACTCTTTAGCATTCAGATTACTCTGTCAAATGTACTGCTTATTTTTCTCATTGTTTTGAATTAATCATCATTACCTCATTAGCTTTGTGATTTTGATGGTGTGAGTGTGTATTTTTAGATTGACATTGCAGGGTAGATATGAAAGGTCATATCTAGTCAGTTTGAGCATAAAACAGATAGAATATTTGGGACGGATATGGCCAGTTTAGTAACGAGAAAATTCTTTTATTAAATACACCATTATTATTTTTCTCAAAATTCATTGAAACAATGGCAGTCTATTTTAACAGAAATAGGACAACAAAAGTGTTAATGGTTAATGTGAATGTCATCTTGGTGAATTATTCTTATTTTCATATTTGAATTATTTTTGACAACTTTTGACAAT
The DNA here is from genome assembly GCF_001194135.2 of Octopus bimaculoides. Lineage (NCBI taxonomy): Eukaryota > Metazoa > Mollusca > Cephalopoda > Octopoda > Octopodidae > Octopus > Octopus bimaculoides. The sequence goes on from NC_069003.1 coordinate 10,009,921, forward strand.
GCATTACATTTTCTCTTGTTTCTCTCCTCAAGGGACATTCTTGTGCAATAATGAGTTTGAAAGGAAGAACCATGAACTTGTAACAAAAACTGTATCATTATGGTAAGTCAAGTGGTGTCTTCACAATGCAGCACAACACAACACACATTCACATGCATGTGTACAGGCACACACATGCACACTCTCTCTCCTGTTGCCAACACTCACCTATTTCTAATCAAGCTAATTTTTCCCACATGACCAGACATGTTTTCCATGGAAGACCAGAAATGATAATATGCATTTACAAGTAACATATATGTATGTGTGTGTGTGTGTGTGTGTGAGAGAGAGAGTAAAAATAAATACAAAAAAAGGGTTTTGTATGATCGTGTATAGAGGAATATATTATTTTATTGAAAAGAGTTCTAACTCTGTCTGTTTTTTATGTTTTATTTATATTCTTGTAAAATTAATGTGGGATATAGAATATGGAATATATAATATATAATATAAAAATGGATGGTACAATGAAATGAAGTATTGAATGTCTTATTGAATATATGGAATATGTCTTATTGAATATATGAAATATTGAGTGTTCAATATAAAGGATTAAATATATAAAGGCA
>NC_069003.1:10010772-10012985 GCF_001194135.2 Octopus bimaculoides
GAGAAATTTTTTTGTGTTTTGGTTATAGGGATAAGATTTTTAAACCCCAGTAGGTGTTTGGCTATTTTTAGAAATGATGCCAAATTTATTTTTAGAAATGATGACATTTGAGAGATTTTTTGTGTTTTAGTTATAGGGATAAGATTTTTAAACCCCAAGTAAGATAAATTTAATCATTGTTTGTTAAGAGTGGGTTTGAATTTCTTAATAAAGTCCTTTTCTTTGCATTTTCTCTCAATTTCATTCCGGTTGTAACATACACATACACACACAACAATGGGCTTCTTTCAGTTTCCATCAACTAAATCCATTCATAAGATTTCGGTCAATCTGGGGTACAGTAGAAGACACTAGCCAAGTGTGTTGCGCAGTGGGACTGAACTCAAGACCGCATGGTCGGGAAGCAGAATTCTTAACCAGACAACCACATCTGCACCTTATGTTGACCACTATTGATATATCTTTCTTTGGTTTTTTCCTTCTAGGTCCTATGTCAACCGACCTGAAGTTATCCAGACATACATGAATCCTATGTACGAACCAAACCAAGGTGTACTTTGGCCATCTGTTGCTCCACAAAGTTTGGTAAGTAGCACCATTATCAATTCAAATTATGTTTCCTAGTTGTCATTTCCTAGTATGTGGAGGTACGGCATTCCATTGGTTACAACGACGAGGGTTCCTGTTTCGTTCTGTCAACAGAACAGCCTGCTCTTGAAATTAATGTGCAAGTGGTTGAGCATTCCACAGACATGTGTACACTTTATGCAATTTTCAGGGAGATTCAGTGTGACACAGAGTATGATAAGGCCGGCCCTTTGAAATACAGGAATACAGGTACTACTCATTTTTGCTAGATGAGTAGACTGGAGCAATGAGTGATAAAGTGCCTTGCTCAAGGACACACCATGCCACTGGAAATCAAACTCACAACTTTATGATCATGAACCAAATGCCGTAACCACTAAGCCATGTGCCTTGTAAGGGTATATGGCTTAGTGAATTGAGTGTTTCACTCACAATTGTAAAATTGTGGTTTCAATTCCCAGACCGGGTAGTGTGTTGGGTTCTTGAGCAAAACATTTCATTTCATGTTACTCCAGTCCACTCAGCTGTAAATGAACCCCAGCAATGGCCAAGAAGTTGGCCCTCTGACTGGCTGGGGTCCCATTCAGAGGATAGTTTTGTAATCTCAGTCACTGGAAACCAAGCTAATCTCCAGCCTTATGAGTTTCAGGACTCATGGCAGATGCTAAGTCTGAGTCTACGAGAATTGTAGACGTTTTATTTTATTCTAATCTTGTTTCAATCATTGGACTTTGGCCATGCTGGGGCACTACTTTGAAGTGTTAAGTCGAACAAAACAACCCGTCTTTTTTTTTTTAAAAAGCTTGGTAGTTATCCTATTGGTCACTTTTTGCTGAACTGCTTACATGCAGGGGTGTAAACAAACCAACACTAGTTGTCAAGCAGTGGTAGGGGAAAAACAGTTATTTTATGTAATTCTTAATTAATTTTTAAAAATTCAGAGTAATGAAAGTAACAGAAATATAGCAACAAAACGGTCAAAGTGATCTAACATCAAAATTTCGTGTTAATTTATTATCCAAACTACAATTTTATATGACAGTTATTCTAGTTAGTTCTTCATTATTTTCAAAATTAATTAAAAATTCCAAGTAGTGTGTTACAACAAATATAGTATCAATGTGAAGCTGAACTAATTTTAAATCTGCCGTCAGAATTTCATGTTAATTTATAATCCCAAAACACAATATGACAATTTTTTTACTTAATTCTTTATTATTTTGCAAATTAATTTTTAAAACTCAAAGTAGTGTGTTGCAACAGAAATGGAGTAACAAAACAGTTAAGTCCATAAAGTAAAACTAAACAAATCACAATTTTTTAAAACTAAACCTGCTTATCATTCCCTTTCTTTCTCTCTCTATCTATCTATCTATCTAGCAACTATGGACTGCTCTGTACTGTAGTTCCATCATTGACAATGGACCAAGAATCGAAGGATGGGATGAAATGGCTCATATTCAAGAATCTGACAAAGAACTACGCTCCAGAGTCAACCGACTGCGAAGGTATTTACCTTTTACTGTTTCTTATTTCTTTATTGCCCACAAGGGGCTAAATATAGAGGGGACAAACAAGGGATTAAGTCGATGGACTTACCTTTTACTGTTTCTGTCCTCTTCATT
>NC_069003.1:10012995-10013743 GCF_001194135.2 Octopus bimaculoides
AACCGTTCATCATCTGACACAAGATCCCCTCCTCCAATGCCCTCCCTCCTTTCTCAAAGATTCCTTGTCTTGCAAAGCTACTCGATGACTCTGCCAGTGCTGGTGCCACTGAAAAAGCATCCAGTCCACACTGTAAAGTGGTTAGCATTTGGAAGGGCATCCAACTGTAAAAGTCATGTCAAAACTGGCCTCGCCTGTGCTGCTGGTGCCATGTAAAAAGCACTCAGTCCACTCTGTGAAGTGGTTGGTATTAGGAAGGGGATCTAGCCATAAAAACCATGCCAAAACAGACACAAAAGTCTGTTGTAGCCTTCTGTCAAACTATTCAACCCATGCCAGCCTGGGAGGCGGATGTTCAATGATGATGATGACGGTGATGATGTATATATATGTATAGCGTCGCCTTACTGGCACTTGTGCCGGTGGCATGTGAACAAAACATTTGAGCGAGGTTGTTGCCAGTGCCGCTGGACTGGCTCCTGTGCAGGTGGCATGTAAAAAACACCACTTCAGCGTGGCTGTTGCCAGTACTGCGTGACTGGCCGGTGGCACATAAAAGCACCCACTACGCTCTCGGAGTGGTTGGCGTTAGGAAGGGCGTCTCTCACTGTTTCTTGAGTAACGCTGCGATGGACTGGCATCCCGTCCAGCAGGGGGGGAACACATACACCATAGAAACCTGGCCCATGAGCCTGGCTAGGCTTTAAAAGGGTGCAAAAGAAAAGAATTGGTTTTAATAATGACTATC
>NC_069003.1:10015273-10016520 GCF_001194135.2 Octopus bimaculoides
AATATATAATATAATATACAATATATAATATAAAATAAAAATGGATGGTACAATGAAATAAAGTATTGAATGTCTTATTGAATAGATGAAATATTGAGTGTTCAATATAAAGGATTAAATATATAAAGGCGAATACGTATTTTCTATACCTTGTGGTATTTCATCATGGCCGGTATGACAGACTTTAACATATATGTGTGTGTGCGTGTGTGTATATATATATGTATATGTGTGTATATATATATATATTTACACACTCACATATATATGCACACACAAATATGCATATATTCAAACACACAGATTTTATATATATATATATATATGTATATAAAACTGTGTTTGCTAGTACAAACGGGGGGGGGGGAAGTACTCAATGCACATTGTAGAGTTTATTTATTTTTGTTCAAAGTTGATGATTTACACCTTCCCAAATAAATTTTGTCACCTGAGGGATCACATGTACCATAAATCTCTGAGTGAACATGGAACAAATCATCAGTTTTGAAGAGAATATATCTACTTCAATTCATTCCGCCTAAATATACAAATATATGTACGTAAATATGTATGTGTATATGTGTGTGTATGTATGTATGTATGTCTTTGAATGAATTATGTATATATATGTGTGTGTGTATGCAGGTATATATATATATATATGCGTGTGTTGTTGACAGTGACTTTGAAGCGATTACAGTTTGACAATCACTTAGCTGGCCGAAACTTGGAAGCCACTGTCAACAAAATTCTTGTATAAGAAGAAGAAATTTGTACTTTACAAAGGTATATAACAAACGATCAGATTAATGTAAAATTGTTTTTATTATAACTGAACATAATAACATTGATATATATATATACACACACACATACATACTTTGGCTGAAAATGAATTGAATCTTTATTCATAACATAATTTTTTCGATATTCTTGTCCACTGTGACATAGCCACAAAGTTCTATGTGTAAATTGTGCCCCATGAGTTATGTAGATATCCTTAAGAATGGTAGACTTGATGGTGGCAGAAGAATTGGCCAATTGAAATGTACATAACATAAAAAACATCACATAAGATGAGGTTGATTGTTTGAAGATTGTTTTTTTAATTTATTTTAGCAGTAATTCATCTCAGAAATTTAGAAATGTCCCATCTGTTTTAATATGAACGATATAAAATATTACATTTTGAAAAAAAAAATTAATAAATGGGTATTTTAAAAAAAGAAATATCTTGATTTAATTTT
>NC_069003.1:10017135-10017668 GCF_001194135.2 Octopus bimaculoides
CATCTATTGTTTTAATTAATTAACAACAACATAGAGGTAGTCGTTCTTTAAATATAAGATATTTGAAGGACGACTCGTTAATTTTTAAGTTATTTTCTTAAACACCGTGTACAGGGTGGGTTGAAAGTCATGCACCAAAACGTTCGACATTTTTCATTTTGTTTCATCATGTAGAAATACATGTGTATTCATCAATCTGTTATTTGTTTCGTTCAATTTTGGAAAAATGGAAGCATGTCTTTGACAATTTCAGAGCTTATTGAATTTATTTTCTCCTTGAGTTTTGGCCCACCCTGTATATTTAAATGCTTTGTACTTTAGACTTAACAGTTCACACACTCATTGCAGTGGTTCTTCAGTTTTTCTATGCCCTGTAAAAGAAGTTGGAAGGTTGGGTCTCAAACCAGGCCTTTTATGATACCCTTAAAGCCAGGAACTTTTCAACAACCCCTCGTATGTGTGTGTGTGTGTGTGTGGTATTATACACACACACACACATATATATATATAATACCTTTCTTTATGCTATGTCG
>NC_069003.1:10017768-10018684 GCF_001194135.2 Octopus bimaculoides
TACCCTTATCACACGGGTAGTCATGATGGGTATACTAGGCTTCGTATATTTTACCCAGGGCCGTATCCAGACTAAAATATTTGAGGAGGCAAAGACCAACAAAAACCAAACCAAGTTAACAATTACAAACAGTTCTATGCATTGTCCCAATGATGGAAAGGGGAAGGGGAGGGTACGTTAGAAAGGCATATATATACTTGCAGATCCGATTTAATATATTATACAGTAAATGTTTTCAATCCATTTTGGCCAAACACCCCCTTTTGACCCTTGGAGTTACAAATGACCCCCGCTACAAAATTTTATTTTGATATCAGCAGATGATGATTAAAAAATAAAGGACATAGTTCTACATATGCGCTTGTACGCAATTGGTAGTACAAATTGAAATGCAAAGAAACGAAATAGTAAATGGTCTTATGAATGAAAGTTTGGTAATTGCGTTTATTTCCACCACGTGACACTTATGAGATCAAAAGAGTGCTCTTTGGTACAAGTAAATGCAGATGAAATCATTTCAAACCTTTCTGATTTCCCTTTTAAACCACTAAAGAGGAGAAAAGATTATGCCAACAAATATGCAAGCCTTTTTGCTGGCATAATTTCGTTATATCTATATTCTACTACACATAAATACATAAAAACAGAACAGGCACACACACACACAGACAAGAACAAGCACGTACACACAACGCCTTCCATTTCAGCAACTGTCACGAAGACATCCGAATTGTCGAATTGTCACGGAAAGAGTCGAACTTTTGTTTAAATAATTCGTATTAAAATTTTGAAAACGTGTTTCTAGCATGTCAGGTTTTCTGCGTCTGCTATTTTATAATTGTATGCATTAGTAGAGAAAACACCTTAATTTCACTTCTTGTCAAAGGGTGGATGAGAGGAGGGATGTTTATTTATT
>NC_069003.1:10021082-10021861 GCF_001194135.2 Octopus bimaculoides
AAGATAATTGTTATTATTTAACTGGGGTTTGGATCATAAATTAGCATAGAATTATCATGGAAGGTTTTAATCTAGATCACTTTAACCCTTTTGTTACCATACTTGTTGAAACACACTGCCTTTGTTTCAATTAATTTTGTAAACACTGAAGAATTTAGTCAAATAATTTTGTCATTATTAAGCTAGTGTTTGAAACGTAAATTTACAAGAAATTTTGATGGAAGAAAGTTTTGAGATCCCTTTAAAACAAGATATTTGTATCATAGAAACAAAAGCAGTTTTAAACAAGTTGGTATCAAAAGGGTTAAGCCTGGCAGATATTACTATTTTTTATTAAAAACAAAACATGTTTATTTTTTTTTGGCAGGTTTTGCATCAGGAACCAGCTTCAGCCTTTTCATAGCGATTCTCATTGCTATCATCTTGTTTCTTGTTACTCTAATTTCTGTGTTCACCTTCCTGTGATTCCATTTCCTCTCTTCTGTGTCCATAGCATGCATTTTCTGCATATTGAGCAGGATCATTTACCTGATGGGTGTGAGGTCCTGTCTGTTTTCCTGGTTGTTAGAACTTTCATTTTTGCCAACTTAACTTTAAGGCCTTTTGACACCAGGTTTTGCTTCCATTACTTGAAATTTCTTTTCTAATACCACTGCAGATTCCACTCTGAAAATGAACTCATTAGCATATAGTAGTTCTCAAGGGCAGCTAGTATTAAATTCCTCTGCTGTGACCAAGAGGACAGTGATTAAGAAGAGGGAAGTGAGAACTGAGCTCTG
>NC_069003.1:10021961-10025463 GCF_001194135.2 Octopus bimaculoides
TTTCCCTTATAACTTTTAAGAAAATGGGTTTTTTTCAATGTAATTTTATATAAATACCTTTGAAACGGCATACATTACGATTACAAAGTAATTTGCGGCGAAATTCTTGAGGTGGGGAGAAGACTTTCGGAAAATTCCCAAGATTCGAATTTTTCCTCGTTATATTCCGAAATCACATTCAACTTTCTACAGATACCCTAGCGTAGTACTGATACACTACGTAGTGTTTATTTTTACCCACTTTCAATAATTCATAATGTTTTGGCTTCAATTTTATTTCATTTTCAATTATTTTTACGCTTTTTTAACCCTTCGTCGTTATTATCATTCACTCGTTATTACTTTGTCTCTCTATCTATCTAAATATTGAAAATTATCCATTAAGTCGGAGAGGAAGGACTCTTATGTAGGATTGACTACACACACAGAGACATTAATATATATATATATCAGTGGTTCCCAAACTATGAGTCGCGACCCACTGATGGGTCACGAACGGAATCCTAGTGGGTCGCAAAAAGTTATAAAATTACGCATTAGCTTTTATTAACTGCTGTCTATTGAGATAGTTCAAGACTGGTTGTTTTATCAAGCAGTAGGCTTTTTTCACGAACTTAACAAATCAGAGGTGGTCATTTTCTCAAGTTATTTATTCGTAACGTAATCGTAAAAAGGAAAAGTCTGTTTTTACCTATTTATAGAGAACTTTAACTAGGCGCAGTACAACACTGATCGAGCCAATAATAGTTACTGCTTCGAGGTTTTGTATTAGAGTTAATACATAAGGTATGGAGACGTTGAAACAGTTATAAAAAATGCCTCTATATGATAGATCGTTAGCCACTACACATTCTTTATTTCCTCTCCTTTTTTTTCTGTGTTCCTTTCTGTGGAAAGGCGTAGGCTCGAAACGTTAAAGACTCCTTACTTCCCGAGCATTAAACTAATACATCTGTTGGCTAATGCTTACAATATTACCCGGAAGCGAAAACAAAATGAAAATAGTTTCATATTCGTTTCATACACATTTTTTTTACACCCGTTGCACTTTTTTCTTTTCTGTGTAATATTGTAAACATTAACCGAAAAAAAAAAAATGATTAGTGATTAATTAAGAACAAGCAAAAATAGGACACCATTCGAACAAACAATATGGGATGATTTAAGGGTAATTTGGGACAAACTAAAAAATAAAGAAAACAATCACTTGAAAGACATATAAATCGGGTATTTTTTCGGATACACAAAAAAGAAATTATTCAGGATAATCATGAAAAAGTGGGAGAATGAGACAGGTAATTAATTAGATACAAAAACTAACAAAAATTACGATTATTGACATGAAGAACTTTGATCAGATTCCCATCATTTTTTTTTCCTTACCTTATATATGCATACTCCTGTTGTGTATATATTCCAGGAATATCTTCGACTTGTTGACGGCTCGGATAGTCAGATATCTTAACTAATTGTTCTTTAGATCATTACACTATGTAACTACTAATGTAAGATACAAAATTTTCCACACTAGACTTTTTGTATCTATGGAGACCAGATCTTTCTACTTGAAGGCGTGTAGACTAGAGGCGGAAATAGAGAGGATACAGCAGTGGGAGGATAGAAAGAGCGCGCAGTTGTAAGTGGTGAAATGGAGTGGTTTGTGTAAAGTATAAGAGGAAAGTGAAAGAAAGAAGGGATCTTTCTGATTTGGCGGAATGTAAACAACACATAATAGCGGTGTAATGAGATCTTTTCCCTTGAATAAAATTAGTGCCGTTATTTATGACATCGTTCGTGCGTTCGTACTGGTTTTAGGGTTAGGGTTATGAATATTTTTGCCAATACTCATAACCTTAACCCTAACTCTAAAACCCGAACCGTAAAGCTAAAACCAATACAAACGCACGAACAATGTCATAAATAACAGTACCGCCGATAGTTATTGTTGTTGACAAACAACGGCACTAATTTTATTCAAGGGAAAAGATCCCATTACACCACACAACGTTTTGTTGACGATTCACAGCAGTAATTGTTTTCACCTCAATAGACGTCAGTGATTAGTTGAAATTACCGAAATACGACAATTTTAACACGAAATAACTTTAAAAATATAAACTTTTCTCAATAACACTAAGAGTAAAAATGTTTTATATGACACATTCTATCAGTGTCCCAAGTTTGAAAGTGTTTCAGTAAGAAAACAAGTGGCGCCCGCCAAATCAGAAAGATCCCTGTAGCACTTAAAAAGCACTAGTAATGGTGCCACGCAAAAAGCACTGGTGATGGTGCCATGTACAAAGCACTGGTGCAGGTGCCACGGAAAAAGCACTGGTGATGGTGCCACATAAAAAGCACTAGTAATGGTGCCACATAAAAAGCATTGGTGATGGTCCCATGTAAAAAGCACCTGCTGCACTCTCGGAGTGGTTGGCATTGGGAAGGGCAACCGACTATAAAAACCCTTCCGAAACAGACGATGGAACTTGGTGCAGTCACAGACCTTGTTAATTTCTGTGAAACCATGGAATTTATGCCAGTGTAGTAACGCTGTGCGCATGCGTAGTCTCACGCATGCGTGCAATTCAACAACCAAGCTTTCCCGCTTCATTCTGCCTCTTTCTTGCTGGCCAGCGATTGAGCATGGACATGTTTAGCTGTCTCTCTCCATCTTTCGAACTTACGCTAGACAGCTCGCTCACATCTACATACCAACGTCCCAACAACCATGCTCACACACACACAAGCAGTAACAACAAACAAGAACTAAAGATGTATATATTAACCACCTTAAATAAATAATTGTTGTGTTGATAGTCTGGAGTTCAGCGTTCCGTTAATTTCTAATTTTATATAGGAAAGTCAGGTATACATCTAATGATGTATAACCCACTTTCCTATACCAGCATGGAAAACAGATGTTAGATGATGAGGATGAGAGGGATGGAAAGAGGAAGTGATATCAGAAAATTGGGTCTAAACATTGTGGACAAAATACTTACTGGCATTCTCTGGTGGTCAGGTTTCCTTTATTGAAAATTATTTTCCACATCATGGATATTCTAACTTTCTTCTATTTGTTTCCATTATTTTTTTCTCAGTTTCATTTTTGTTTTATTTCTGTTTTAATTATTTTCTTTGATAATATTTCTTATTTTCTACTGAAAATAATTGTTTCATTTATCATCTGCGTTAGTGCTTCTCAGTGGAGGCGCAATGGCCCAGTGGTTAGGGCAGCGGACTCGTGGTCATAGGATCGCGGTTTCGATTCCCAGACCGGATGCTGTGAGTGTTTATTGAGCGAAAACATCTAAAGCTCCATGAGGCTCCGGCAGGGGATGGTGGCGAACCCTGCTGTACTCTTCCACCACAACTTTCTCTCACTCTTACTTCCTGTTTCTGTTGTGTCTGTAATTCAAAGGGCCAGCCTTGTCACATTGTGTCACGCTGAATATCCCCAAGAACTACGTTAAGGGTACACGTGTCTGTGGAGTGTTCAGCC
>NC_069003.1:10026595-10032347 GCF_001194135.2 Octopus bimaculoides
ACAATGTCAATCAAAAAATAAGCAATCACATTATATTAATCCAGAAGCTACAAGATAATTTCTGATGAATTCAAAACAATGCGAATAAATAAGTATTACATTTTACAGAATAATCTGAATGCTAAAGGGTTAATATGTTAACATAAGGGTTTCGAATAAAGCATCTATAAAATTAGTTTTTAAGCTTCAAGTGGCAATGGGGGTCAATCAGAATAAAATAGTAATCAAAGGGGTCCAGAAGCAAAAAAAAAAAAAAAAAAATGACTGAGAACCACTGATTTATATTAACTCCAGGAATATATTTTTCTGCTTGTTTTTTTCATTTTTGCTTTCATAAATACGTAATGTTTATTTATTCATCATGTTTATTTATTTATGGTCATACTAGAACAGTGCTTGTATCCTCATCATTATCATCATCATTGTTTTGATGTGTGGTCCATTCATGTGTGATGTACGTGACTGTCAGAAACAAAGATTATGAAGTGTCTGAGATGTAATTCTTGAATGTTTTCAAAAATTGTATCAATTGATTGTTCACAATGAAGTTTAAGTACCCAGGCAAGAATTAAGCAAAAAATTTTTGGAAGGATCCCAATGAATGTGACTTAAGTGTTGCAGGAATATTTGGTAGTTCCAAAACACCAAAGAATCAAAACCAGATTGTTAGATTGTGACAACCAAGATTTTGTTAGCAATCAATGACCTCTGTACATGACTGATCAATCAGACCTCTGGCCAAGATCACTAAATCAATACAAATGTGATTTGCTCAATTATTAATGTTATCAAGGAACACTGACCACTCAAACCTATGGTGAAACAGGATGTCATCAACAACTTTTTTGTCATTGACAGAAACAAAGTACAGAATTCATTTGTGACTAGCAAGTAGTGGTGAGATAGACATGCCATGCTGCAAGACCAACCACTCACCCTACTGTCATTCTCAACATACAAAATACCCCATAAACTGTTGAGCTGCCTTTTTTGTCTTGGTGAAAACAGTTTTCCATTATGGCTCATGATGACAATACATAGTCTTAACGACAAAATAAATATTTTTGTATTAGTTGATCACAGGTCAACCAAAATGTTTCATGGGTGACTGACTGACTTATTCATGAATGCATACCGAAAGTAATGTGTCATTTTCAGCAGTTTACAGACAAAACTAAATGCATGGTTTTAGTGACAGAGAAAATATGATGTTATATTATAAAAGAGAAGCAGATCTCTGTCTGTCCGTCACAACATGTGTAAGAGCGAAAGGGGGGAAGAATGAGTATACATTACAACTTATTTTTAGAAGGAGAGGTGAATAACTTGTCATTCAGAGAGAAACACAGTGAAAGAGAGAAAGTATGTGATAGATAGATAGATAGATTGTTGTCACCATAATAATAAGTTTTGATTTAAAACGTGAGAATTTTTAGTACAAGTCTGTCAACACAACACGCTTCAAAAGTAGCACATACAAATATATGATGTTATTTGTGTGTGTGTGTGTGTGTGTATATGTTTCTGTAAACATATCTGACAATGGAGAAATATTACCTTCCTTGAAAACAGATGAAGGCAGTTGGCATTCAATCATAGAAAATCTGCCTCAACAAATTCTGTCTGACCCATGCAAATGGATGTGATGATGATAATGATGAAAATAGTGGTCGAAAATAATGTTCGAATAAATAACTACATATTTGATGCCTTCACTTTAACTGCTGTTGTATATAATGTGTATATATTATATATAGGTATTAATTACTAATTATTCTAATTATGTTGGAATAATAGATCTTTTTACAGATTCGAGTGTTTTTGCAGATTGGAGAGTTAAGAAATCTTGTAAAATCTTACAAAGTGGTAAATATATTTAAAAACCCTTTTTTTCTTTTTAAACTGGACACTTTATTTTCAATTCTGTCTTCTGTCTTTTACTCTTCTTCACTCATAGTTTTTAATCCCATTCTATCTTTATGTGGTGAGTGATGGACAAGGCTGGAGGTGCAGTTGATGGAAAATTTGAGTACGGAGAAGGGCTATGGTAAGAGAGAGAGAAGTTAAGGGAATAATGTAGGTGTAGGAGGGGTAGATCGGGAGATTTAGGGTTACATATGGGTGGCTACAGTGACTGGAGCATGATCATGGATATGAGTGGGAGCTGAGGATGAGGGCAGATATGTGAGGTGTTAAGATGAAGTAAGGCAAAGACGAGAGAAGAAGGTAAATGAAGGCATAGAAAGGATGCGATCAGTGAAGATGGTATGGGAAAAGGAAGGAAGGATAATGGAAATAAGGAGTGGAAGTTGTTCTGGTGGAGGGAGGTAAGTGGCAGCACAAAGAAAACGGTGTGGAGTAATATGCGCCAGTTCTGTTTCCGAGTGAATACAGCCACTGTGTAGTGCCATAGATAGAGGAGTGATGGAGTAACTGGGTGTTAGAGGAATGAGGTGTGGGTAATGCTTGAAGAGGCAGAATGGGTTACAAGCACAAACAGAATGAATTTTGGATATTGTATTTTGCTGTGATGGACAGCTCTTTGTGGGCACAGTGAATTGCCAATCATCTCGGTCCTTTGTCATGTCTTCTGTGAAGCTCAACGTGTTGAGATCAACCTTTACTTCTTCATCCCATGTTTTCCTCTTCTACAAGTTCCATCCACTTTAAGTACTTCTTGAAGCAGCTGTCTTCATCCATACGCATCACATGACCAAACTAGTCCAGTCTTCTTATCTGTACACTACATCTACTTCCTGTTATGTTTACTCTCTCTCTCTCAATAATTTAGCACTTTGTTTTCTATGCACACTGATATTGCCCATTCGATAAAGTATACTTTATTCTTCTCTAGTCTTTGCTTATCCTCTGCATTCAGGGTCCATATCTCCCTACCATGTAGCATTGCTGATCGTACACAAGCATCATATTTTCTCTCTGAGAGAAATTTATTGCTAACAGAGATTATAACTTCCAGAACTTTCTCCATCCTATTCCTATTTTGGCAGCTATATTTTCAGAACATCCTCCTCCACTGTTAATTAGGTCACCTAGGTAACAGAAACTTGGAATTTATTGTGTCTCCTTAATATTCAGTGCACTTATGCATCTTGTTACTTGTTACCCTAATTTCTGTGTTCACCTTCCTGTCATTCCACTTCCCCTCTTCTGTGTCCATAGCATGCATTAGGTATATAACCTTTCCTGCATATTGAGCAGGATCATTTATCTGATGGGTGTGAGGTCCTGTCTGTTTTCCTGCTTGCTAGAACTTTGATTTTTGCCAAGTTAACTTTAAGGCCTTTTGACACCAGCTTTTGCTTCCATACCTGAAATTTCTTTTTTCAAATACCACTGCAGATTCCACTCTGAAAATGAGCTCATTAGCATATAGTAGTTCCCAAGGGCAGCTAGTATTAAATTCCTCTGTTGTGACCTAGAGGACAGTGATTAAGAAGAGGGAAGTGAGAACTGAGCTCTGGTGCACATGTAGATCTACCCAAAGTCCATTGCTGTACTCATGACCACCTCCCACCTGACTGATAGTACCCCTGTACATGGCTTGTTTGGCTTTCACAAGCCATGTACCTCTAGCTTCTTTAAAGACCACCTCATCCCAGAGTAGGAGAGTATGTTGAAGGCTCTCAGGTCCAACAAATGCCACCTACAATGGCTTACTTTTAGCTAAATACTTCTCTTGCCTTTGTGTTACTAAGAAGATGGCATCTGTATTACTTCTTCCTGGCACAAAACCAAAGATCATGCGAGTGAGTGGTGGGTTCTAAAGACAATGAATCTGTTATGGGTGATTAAGTTGTATCCTATTCTGCCAGTGAATAATAATGGTTTACTTCTTTATTTCAGAACCAGTGGAATTGGGACAAAGCGTACTTCTTAGAACTGAAGAAATTCCTAATCTAACAATTCCCTTTCACTGGGAATGTGGACCCAAAAGGTTTCAATGTGAAATAACATGCCTTAATCACAGCCATTTTAAAGTTACAAATAATGGTAACAGTTCTACTTTATGGATGTGGAAAGTAACAAAAGAGTGTTTAAAATTGGACTTCATTCAGGGCGATTACGACATTCTAGGAACAGTTGAAATACAGTTAAAGACTACTACTGCTGCTACTACTGCTAATGCGACTGCTGCTACTTCAGGTATTACTACTACTACTACTACTATTAATAATAATACTCCTTTCTATTAAAAGTGCAAGGTCTGAAATTTTGTTGAGAAAGGACTAGTTGATTACATCCAACCCCAGTGTTTCACTGGTACTTAATTTATCGACCCCAAAAGGATGAAAGGCAAAGTTGACCTCGGTGGAATTTGAACTCAGAATGTAGCAGGAGATGAAATACCGCTAATCATTTCACTCAGCGTGCTAACAATTCTGCCAGCTTTCCACTTTAATAATTATAATAATTACATTAATTGTTGTTCTTTATTGGCCGTGTTTACAATATAAATTGGCAACCCTTTGCTTTCACCATAGCCCTTGAATACATTGTCTTTGTCTCAATTAAGATAATTGTTATTATTTAACTGGGGTTTGGATCATAAATTAGCATAGAATTATCATGGAAAGTTTTAATCTAGATCACTTTAACCCTTTTGTTACCATACTTGTTGAAACACACTGCCTTTGTTTCAATTAATTTTGTAAACACTGAAGAATTTAGTCAAATAATTTTGTCATTATTAAGCTAGTGTTTGAAACGTAAATTTACAAGAAATTTTGATGGAAGAAAGTTTTGAGATCCCTTTAAAACAAGAAATTTGTACCATAGAAACAAAAGCAGTTTTAAACAAGTTGGTATCAAAAGGGTTAAGCCTGGTAGATATTACTATTTTTTATTAAAAATAGTAATATCTACCAGGTTTTGCATCAGGAACCAGCCTCATCCTTTTCATTGCGATTCTAGTTGCTGTCATCTTGCAACTATGGAATATATAGAAATGGTATTTTCTATTTTATTTTGATATTGGTCAGCTCTTTAATAGACTTATACTGTTTTCAGTCGGCATAATTACTTTTAACATAAATTATGTTTTATGCATCATCATAATCATCGTCATTGGTTTACCTTTGCTTTTCCCAAAACTCTGCTCCAACTTACTCTGGCCTGATCAATGCAATCATAGAAGAAAAAATTGGTGTTAAAACCATTCCACCAATGGTGATTTCTGCTGGAACACTCTGCTTTTGTTTCAATTAATTTTGGAAATAACAAAGAATATTTTGGTTTGAAGTCTTAGCACAAAACCAGCAATATCAGAGGAGGTGGGTATCAGTCAATTACATTGACCCCAACACTCAACTGGTACTTAACTTATTGACCCTGAAAAGATGAAAGGTAGAAAATAGACTCCGGAGAAATTTGAACTTGCTGGCTTTTTGTCCAGCTCTTTACATTCTAAATGTCTTGCTCCGTGTGCTGGTAGTTCTGCCTACTCACCCCTTCCATGACAGAACTGTAACAAACCCGTCATATACACACACACACATATATGTACATATATATATATATATATTTTATTATATGTATTTATTTTCTCCTAATTAATAAATAACACGGACAAAATAAATTGGTTAATAGATACCAGGGTAGCAAAGATCACAAAATGACTGTGGTGTAACTCCTGTTTATGAGGTAGAAACTCCTTGATATTTTGGGTACTTGAGTATATATAAATTTAATGAATGGAGTAAAACGCATATTTTAACTGCATACTTTAATTTCC